>NW_021963593.1:335194-581633 GCF_901765095.1 Microcaecilia unicolor | reverse complement strand
AGCACCACTAAGGACTAAGTCTAGTATTTTCCTTCTCTTGTCGGCTCCTGAACTAGCTGTTCCATGAAGCTGTCCTTGATTTCATCAAGAAATCTTATGTCCCTTGCGTGTACAGATGTTACATTAACCCAGTCTATATGCGGGTAATTGAAATCCCCCATTATTATTGTGTTGCCCAGTTTGTTTGCGTCCCTGATTTCCTTTAACATTTCCGCATCCGTCTGTTTGTCCTGGCCAGGTGGACGGTAGTACACTCCTATCACTATCCTTTTCCCCTTTGCACATGGAATTTCAATCCACAGTGATTCCAAGGAGTGTTTTGTTTCCTGCAGAATTTTCAATCTATTTGATTCAAGGCTCTCGTTAATATACAATGCTACCCCTCCACCAATCCGATTCACCCTATCACTACGATATAATTTGTACCCCGGTATGACAGTGTCCCACTGGTTATCCTCCTTCCACCAGGTCTCAGAGATGCCTATTATATCTAATTTTTCATTTAGTGCAATATATTCCAATCCCCCATCTTATTTCTTAGGCTCCTGGCATTCGCATATAGACATTTCAAACTATGTTTGTTGTTCCTAAGTACATCATGCTTAGTACTTGACAGTATTAATTGGCAATCTTTTGTCTGATTTTTATTGTTATTTAAAGATACCCGATCTACTACAATCTCTTTTGCAACCTCACTATCAGGATACTCTATCTTCCCTGTTATGGTGATATCTTTGAAAGATACCTTGTCCCGAACCATGCTCTTTTGAGCGACTGTCGGCCTTCCCCCCAGGCAGGCCAAATGCCACTTGGCGCGTGTCCGTTATGCATGCCCGAAAATAACAAATTATTTTTCAGATGCGCGTAGTTGGGCAGTAACGTTGGGCACGCATAGACGCTTACGCGGTTTCGTAAGAGGACCCCTGAGTGCTTAGATGGCTGCCCGAAACCTCCGCTCACAGGACAAATCCCTCCTCTCAGTACCCTTCTCCACCACTGCCAAGTCCAGGCTCCGCTCATTCTGCCTCACCTCACCCTATGCTTGGAATAAACTTCCTGAGCCCATACGCCAAGCCCCCTCCCTGCCCATCTTCAAATCCTTACTCAAAGCCCACCTCTTCAATGTCGCTTTTCGCACCTAACCATTATACCCCTATTCAAGAAATCTAGACTGCCCCAAATTGATTGATTGCACATTTTTTGTCCTTTAGATTGTAAGCTCCTTTGAGCAGGGACTGTCCTTCTTTGTGAAATTGTACAGCGCTGCGTAACCCTAGTAGCGCTTTAGAAATGTTAAGTAGTAGTAGTAGAGTAAACAGAGGGAAGGAAAGCAGTGGAACGGTTTGTTTGTTATGCCCAAGATGGAGATTTCAGCCTTACAGTGAGGGGTAGTAGGGTGAGTTCTCTAAAGAAAACCTAATAGAATCGAAGATTAGACCTTAGAATTGGGTAAAAACCTTGGAAGTTCTCAAGGAGACTGGTGGGAATGGGTCACGTGCAAAATTCAATCTATAAGAACAAATTTCCATGACCCCTGCAGGAAGCTCCTTGCTTTAGAGCAAAATAAAGCACAGAAACACAATGTAAATATGCAAAAATCACTAAAAACCAACTTGTTCAAACCCTGAAAGAGAAAACAAATGAAAATTTTAAATAACTGAATGTGTGTTGCAAGAATAAGAACCTTCATCCTCAGCAAATCCAAGAATGTAAGAATCAGCAAGGAAAATGAATGCAAGAAAAACATCTTAGTGCAGTTAACATGTTTCTGTCTCTACTCCTGGGGAAACTACAAAAATTAATATAGCTAGGGAATTTTGAACACAGTTTTGAAAATTCAGTAAAAATTCAGCATTTTTTAATGTAAAATTCCCTGCCTCAGGTGTCTCTTTCTAACCCACTCTTTCTCAGACCCATCTCAGCACACATATCCCGAAGTTCTCCATTTGCTCAACCGTAGCTATTTCTCACACCGTTACATCGCAAACCCTAATAGAACTATCTCTGTTATCTTCATCAACCCTCTAGCTCACCCCCTCTCAAATCCCCCCTCCTTTCCCACCCACCCTCCCTGGCACATACATAGCAAAAAATCCAGAACCTTCCCATTCAATTTTTTTTAACTAACATCATCAATTTAAGAATGGTCTATGGACTTTTCCTTTAGGAAGCAGTCCAGGCCTTTTTAAAACCATGCTAAGCTAACTGCCTAAGCTAATATGATTAATCTTACAGCAGCACATTGTATTATCTCCACAAACAGGAGGGCAATCCCATAAACAAGTTATTGCAGTAGTCCGACCTTGTCAAAACCAGATTGTGCAATACCACCCGAAAATCTGAGGGAGGGTGGAATCCCCCCATACCTTCTGCTAAATCCTGCTGTGGTGCTCCCCCAGTTCTTTCTGCATATACTTTGAGCTCGGAATGTTCCCCCGCCCTCCCCCCTCCCCAAAGCATACACCTCCTATCCCCCATATACCCATACAGTCCAACAGCCAGAAGGCACACATCCATCCCATTCTTGTCCCTATCCAGACAGAGCCCAACCCCCCAAAAGCACACCCATTCCTGTTCCTTACTCTCTACCTACCCACAGCAATCCCCCAGGTGCATACTTGTCTAATTTTCCCCTCCTCTCCTAGAACTTATCCTGTCTTCTCCTAACCCACATGACATAGCCCCCTCTCCTGTGGGCAGGGCTGGTGTTAAGGGGAAGGGCAAAGAGGGCAGCTGCCCTGGGCCTCACTGTTCCAGGGGTCCCCACAGTCCAGGCATCTCTTCCCCTTCTCCCCACCACAGTCTGTCTCCTCCTCCTTTCTTTAAAAATCACTTTTCCTGGGGGATCCAAGATGGCATTTGGAACGGACGTGCTCTCTAGTGTCTCCTGATCGCTAATTTGGTTCCTTAAACGTGGTGCTTTCCCTAAGCTGGTTATGGGGAAAAAGAAAGCAAAAATCAATGTGCTCACCTCCACGAGCCATTCCGAGTCCTCCACCATGAGACAGGCAACTCTAGACGAGATGGTGACCCGAGCGCCGGGGGCCTCAACGAATGCTACGGTAAACCTGGAAAAACAATGGGAACATAGCATTGAGGGAGTTAAATT
Organism: Microcaecilia unicolor; assembly: GCF_901765095.1. Lineage (NCBI taxonomy): Eukaryota > Metazoa > Chordata > Amphibia > Gymnophiona > Siphonopidae > Microcaecilia > Microcaecilia unicolor. The sequence continues at coordinate 578,524 of NW_021963593.1, read as the reverse complement.
AAGTCCTCTCCCGATTACAGCCCCCCCCCCCCCCGAGACCCAGAGAAGAGATAGCTTCGGTGGAGCAGCAGTTTTGTGCACCCGATAGTGGAGGACTCCCAGCTGCTGCAGGAGGAGGCCCCGTAGCAACTTCTTCACCTATGGGAACAGCGCAAGGACAGGATGTACATTCCCTTTCCTCTCAGGCACAGGAGAATCTCTCTGGAGTTCTCGGTGGACAAAGACCAGCTGTAGTAACCCTTGATATTTTATGGGACGCAATACAGGGTCTGAATGCTACTCTTCAGCAGATGTGGCTGAAATCAAGCAAACTCAGGAAACTTTCTCTGCCCAGCTCGAGACTCACGCAACTAAAATAACACCCTCATCCTCCCCGTCCCATCTGCCCGCAACCTCGGAGTCATCTTCGACTCCTCCCTCTCCTTCTCTGCGCATATCCAACAGACTGCCAAGACCTGTCGCTTCTTCCTCTTCAACATCAGCAAAATTCGCCCTTTCCTCTCCGAGCATACCACCAGAACTCTCGTCCATGCTCTCATTACCTCTCGCCTTGATTACTGCAACTTACTCCTCACCGGCCTCCCACTCGGCCATCTATCCCCCCTTCAATCAGTTCAGAACGCTGCTGCAAGTCTTATATTCCGCCAAAACCGATATACTCATATCACCCCTCTCCTTAAATCACTTCATTGGCTTCCGATCAGATATCGCATACAATTCAAGCTCCTCCTCCTTACCTTCAAATCCACTCAGTCTGCGGCTCCTCACTACCTCTCCACCCTCATCTCCCCCTATGTTCCCGCCCGCAACCTCCGCTCACAGGACAAAGCCCTTCTCTCAGTACCCTTCTCCACCACTGCCAACTCCAGGCTCCGCTCATTCTGCCTTGCCTCACCCTATGCCTGGAACAATCTTCCTTTACCCATACGCCATGCCCCCTCCCTACCCATCTTCAAATCTCTGCTTAAAACTCACCTCTTCAATGCTGCCTTCGGCGCCTAACCGCTCGAGAAATATAAAATGCCCCAATCCATCCACCCTATCAGATTAACTGTTCACTCGTCCTCTAGATTGTTCACTTGTCTTTAGATTGTTCTCTTGTCTTTTAGATTGTAAGCTCTTTGAGCAGGGACTGTCCTTCTATGTTTGAATTGTACAGCGCTGCGTAACCCTAGTAGCGCTTTAGAAATGTTTGTTAGTAGTAGTAAAATAGAGGTACTTGAAAATGATATACAAACTTTCAAAAACTTTTCTTCCTCTGTGTCTAAGGTTAAAAATATTCAAACCCGGAAGATTGAATACCTTGAAAATCAGATAAGGAGAAACAACTTAAGACTTTTAAATTTTCCCAAATCTCCATTGATACCTCCGTTAGAAATGTTTAAAAGATATCTTAAGGATGTTTTGCATATTCCTCCGGAGAATGCTCCGCCTATTACTAGGATTCAGTATATTTCTGGTACACGAAATGTAGAAAATTCTGTTTTACCAAATTTAAATTTAACTGAATTCCTTGAGACGTCACTGGAGGTTATAACAGAAAGGACCACTATGATAGTGACGTTTGCGCTTGAACTGGATCGTAACAATATACGTAAACTGTTTTTCAGTCACATCAAAGATAATTTTCTAGGAGCAAGAATTCAAATGTTTCCGGACCTATCGAAGGATACACAAAAGAGAAGGAAGGAATTTTTACAATTCAAATCAAGATTGCTTAATATAGGTGGAACCTTTCTTCTCATGTATCCCTGTAGATGTGTTGTCTCGTTAAATTCCTTGAATTTTATGTCCTTTGAGCCTAGTAAATTATTAGAACTTATCTTGACTAAGGAGTAGAATAAGACTTTTTTGTTGTGATATACTATGTATTGGCTGCTTCTTTTGAGGTAACCCTTCCGTTTCTTTTTCTTTATTCTTTCTTTAAATTTATTTGAAGTTAATTTACTTAGACTTGGATCTAATTGTGGACAAAAATTAATATTTTTTTCTCATGATAGGTTTAGTTTGATATTTCTGAATTCCTCTATGTTTATGTTACTACATGAATGTAATTTAAAATTCATAAATAAAAAATTTAAAAAAATAATAAAAAAAAAAAAAAATAATAAAAAATCACTTTTCCTTCTCAGAGAGGCCTCAGTGTATCTATCCTCACAAGCTGCATGCAACTGCCCAGATGCTTTTTCTCTACCGTGATCTGCCCCTCTCTGATGCAACTTCTATTTCCGCCTGGGTAGATGACGGCAGAGGGAAAGTTTCAGGGCCCATCTGAGAAGGGAAATAAATTTTAAAGAAGACCAGGAGGGTGAGGAGAAGAAGGCAGACAGACCATGGTGAGAAGAAGGGAAAGAGATGCCCAGACCGTGTGGTAGTAGCAATAGCAGGTTTGGAGATCTGGGGAGGGAGGAGACAGGATCGGGGGACCCATCCTTAATTTCTGCCCTGGGCCCCAACATGTCAAAAACTGACCCTGCCTATGGGACACACAATTTCAAATATTTTTGTTTTACCCCAGAGCCTAATCTGAGGAAGAGGAGTAAACTGGCTGCATGTCTGGCAAACGGACTCCTCCTCCAGCACTCCAGGTGGACTGAAGTATTTGAACTGTGTAGCATAACTTAGAGCCATGTGGTTCAAATACTTCAGCCATCCTCAAATGCTGAAAGACGAAAAGGAGAAGGAGGAGGAGGAAGAGGGGGAGAGGAGGGGAGGGGGAGGGGGAGAGGAGGGAGGGGGAGGAGGAGGAGAGGAGGAGGAGGGGAGGAGGAGGAGGGGGAGGAGGACACAGCCTGAAATGCAGCTCAAATGCTAAAAGAGGAGGGGGAGGTGGAGGGGAAGAGGAGAGGAGAGGAAGGAGGGGAGGAGGAGGAGGGGGAGGGGGAGGAAGGGAGGAGGAGGGGAGGAGGAGGAGAGGAGGGGGAGAAGGGGGGGAGGAGGGGAGGAGGAGGAGGGGGGAGGAGGAAGGGGAGGAGGGGAGGAGGAGGAGGAGAGGAGGGGAAGAAGAGGAGGGGAAGGAGGGGAAGTGGAGGGGGAAGAGGACACAGCCTGAAATGCAGCTCTAATGCAAAAAGAGGAGGGAGAGGAGGAGAGGAGGAGGAGGGGGAGGAGGACACAGCCTGAAATGCAGCTCAAATGCTAAAAGAGGAGGGGGAGGTGGAGGGGAGGAGGAGAGGAGGAGGAGGGGAGGAGGAGAGGAGGAATGGGAGGAGGACACAGCCTGAAATGCAGCCGCTTTTCTCCTGGTCTGTGGTTGCAAGATTAGGCTCTGGGATACGGCAAATCTTTTTAACAGTTTGTCCTGAGCAGGGGTTCTGCAAGAGATGGAGATTTTCCGTATGGGTTAGGGGAAAAGGAGGAGAGATTTTATACTAAAAACAGAATGGATATAGCCCCCTTGTCCCCTGTACAGAATCCCTCAAAAGTATATCTTCAAACTGATAAAATCCCTGAACATGAGGCATGTTTCAGCCCACAGTTATAGGCCCATTTCAAGGCCATTTAGACTTTCTGCCCCTATCTTATGCAATAAATTACCGTAAGACTTATAGGGCCCCTTTTACTAAGCTGCGTAGGCACCAACACGCACCAAACATATGTCAAATTGGAGTTACTGCCTGTTACCACATAGCCCTTGTGGTATTTTCAATTTATTTATTTTATTTTTATTATTTGTTACATTTGTATCCCACATTTTCCCACCTATTTGCAGGCTCAATGTGGCTTACATAGTCCCGGAGAAGCTTTGAAGTCTCCGGTGAACAAATACAAGGTGATGTTGTGATAGGATGGAGTTCACGTAGCATTGTCACATTAGGGAGTCGTACAACCAACGGAAGAGTTGAGTAATGTCCATTACGTACTTGAGTTTTGTTGTGTAGCTGAGTTCAGGCATTTAAGCTGGGTCGGTAGGGTATGCATAGGCGGTCGGTGGCCCAACTGTTTGGGGAGGCTAAAGGGGGCAGGGTTGGGGGTGGAGCTTAAATCCATAATTGTCTGATAACACACAGAAAAAATAAATAAAAATAAGTCACAATTAATACCTTTTATTAAATTTAGATATTAGATATGTATCATATGTCAAAGAATAAAGTGGTTGCTCAAAGCATATACTAACCACAATCGCTCAACTGCAAAACACTATGCACAACTTTGTGCAAAAACACACTCAGAACCTTACTGTACCATAAATATTACACTGGGCAGAACCTAATACACCAATATACCACCCATACGGAAAATGTAGACCGTCAACAATGTGAAACAAGGGATCATAATATCATGATACATGTAGAGCCACAGAACACCCTAATTCATGTTTAATGTGAGATAAAATGCCATAAATAAGTAAAGAAATATGAACTTTTAATGTTGAGCACCTAATTCTGAAAGTGGACATATTCCAAACACTATAATGAAAATAAAATGATCTTTTTTCTACCTTTGTTGTCTGGTGACTTTGTTTTTCTGATCATGCTGGCCCAGTATCTGATTCTGCTGCTATCTGTCCTCTTAACTCCGTTTCCAGGGCTTCCTTTCCATTTATTTCTTTACTTTCTGCCTTTCTTCTTCATTTCTTATCCTACATCCGTAAGTAAAAGCTGGGTCCTCCGCAGACTTGACTGTTCAGTGGATCCAGCTTCTGCCTATTTTCTTCATCCATTTGCAGTTTTTCTCTCTTCCTTTTCCCATCTCATCTCCTTCCTCACTCTTCTCTCCCCTCCATCCATGTCCAGCAACCCTCCTCCCTCCCCCATCCACTCATGTCCAGAAACCCTCCTCTTCCCTGCACTCCCCTCCATCCACCATGTCTAGCAACCCTCCTCTCCCCTTCCCTCCATCTACCCATGTCCAGCAATCCTCCTCTCTCCATCCACCATGTCCAGCAACCCTCCTCTCCCCTCCATCCACCCATGTCCAGCAACTCTCCTCTCCCCTGCACGCCCCTCCATCCACCATGTCTAGCAACCCTCCTCTCCCCTCCATCCACCCATGTCCAGCAACCCTCCTCTCCCCTCCCTCCACCCATGTCCAGCAACCCTCCTCTCCCCTCCATCCACCATGTCCAGCAACCCTCCTCTTTCCTTCCCTCCCCGCTATCCTCCCATGTCCAGCAACCCTCCGCTCCCCCTGCCCTTCCCTCCCCTCCCCTCCATCCAGCAGCCCATGTCAACCATCTCCCTTCTGCCAGCCATTTCCTGCCTTCTTCCAGCCCCCCAATCCCCCGCTCCCCCGCTCCCCCTGTCGTCAATCATCTCACGTCAGCCCTCAGCTCATAGCCCTCGTTCCCTTCCTGCCCTTGCCTACTTTAAATATTGTAATTTTTCTCGAGCAGGCAGCACCAGCATTGCAAGCAGCAGCAGGCTCCAGCCTTCCCTCGCATGGGTCTGCCCTCACGGAAACAGGAAATATGTCAGAAGAGGGCAGGGCCATGCGAGGGAAGGCTGGAGCCTGCTGCTGCTTGCAATGCTGGCGCTGCCCGCTCCAGAAAAATTACAATATTTAAAGGTAGGGCAAGGGCAGGAAGGGAACGAGGGCTATCGGGCAGCTGAGGGCAGAGACGGGAGATGATTGGCGACTGGGGAGCGGGGAAGTCTGCAGCTCATGGGATGGGGGCAGCGGTTGGGCTGGGGAGGCCTCCCCAAGCCTCTTATACCGGGCGCCTATGAGGGTATACCTTTTGGAACAGGTTAGTCTTTAGTGATTTCCGGAAGTTTAGATAGTTATACGTCGTTTTCAAGGCTTTTGGTAATGCATTCCATAATTGTGTGCTTATGTAGGAGAAACTGGATGCGTAGATTGATTTGTATTTAAGACCTTTGCAGCTTGGGTAGTGAGGATTTAGAAATGTTTGTAGCTTGTTTCCACTACACGCGTCTGAAAAGTAATTTTTATTTTCTGGCGCATGTAACGGACGCACGCCAAGTGGCATTTGATGCGCGTAGGTCATTACTGCCCAGATTCTTTACCGCTAGGTCTATGGATGGCGGTAAGGTCTCAGACACAAAATGGACGCGCAGCAATTTTGATTTTGCCACGCGTCCATTTTCGACAATAAAAAAAGAGGCCTTTTTACAGGCGCGCTAAAAAATGGATCACCTACACCTACTGAAAGCCATTTTCAGCCCCCTTTGTAAAAGGACCCCTAAGTTAGTACAGGATTCCCTTTATTTTAGGACATTAGTCATGACTTGCCTTATCACAGATGCTTTTTTTAGACTTACGTAATCTGGTTATGCTGCCAATTAATAAATGTTATTGATGGTTAGTCTGGATTACTTTGGAGTTGAAGGTTTAACTAAGCAGGAGAGGTTGCTGCCTGGCCAATCCACACTGAGTTGACCAGCTGCCGAAATTCAGCAGCACTTAACCAGGCAGAGGGAACGTTTCAGTGAATGTCACTGCTAACCAGCCATTCGGTCTGGGGGCAAACGTTGGGAAAAGCCAACACTTAGAGGTGATACTCAGTCCACTAACCAGCTAACTTTACTTGCTGATGTAATTAGGCATTGGTCTAAATATTGTTCGGTGTCCAGTTATCCAGTGTTAGTTTAGCCCGTTGACCCCTAAGGACTGAATATTACCTCCTTATAAATGTTTTTTTTATCAGTAGATGATTAATGAATAATTGCATTGTTCACTGCCCTGAGCCCATTCTGGGCTGAGGAATTGTATTAAAAGGAGTTGAATGAATGGATAGTTTCTATCTGGTTTTGTCCTTTAGATGAGTAACAGAAGATTGCCTTCGCAGAGGTCCATCATCGCAGTCTGTGAGACCGATCAACAGCACCATGGGCCGAATCATTCAGAAAACATAATAATTAGAGGTAGAAAGTCAGATTCCAAAGTTTTGTGGTTGACATGAATAAAAAGGATGCAATAAACATCACTGAGAAATTGACACCATAAATTTTCTTCCTTGGTTCATGTGACTGGTTCTTATGATATGGTTGGGGGTGGGGATGGATTAATAACAGGTCTGGAAGTGGGAACGATATAGTGAGGTAATATACATTTTCAGATAGCGCAAACTATTCAAAGTTGTTAATCACTTGTGGACTGTGGAAAATTCAGGAGGGCATTAGCAGATGGGAAAGACTGGACATCCAAATGCAGATGAAATTGAAGTGGATAAACGCAAACTGATGGACATTGGGAAAGGATATTCCGAATCATAGTTACTTGATGTATGGGATCCACATTAGAAGTCACCACCTAAGAAAAAGATATAGGTGTCATCGTGGACAATATTTTTATTTTATTTTTGTTACATTTGTACCCCGCGCTTTTTCTCACTCATGGCAGGCTCAATGCGGCAGGCAATGGAGGGTTAAGTGACTTGCCCCAGAGTCAGAAGGAGCTGCCTGTGCCGGAAATCAAACTCAATTCCTCAGTTCCCCAGGACCAAAGTCCTCCACCCTAACCACTAGGGCCACTCCTCCACTCCATACCTTAACATCTTCTGTTTGGTGTTCAGCGGTGGCAAAAAGCAAACATAATCCACCCGATATTTAGCTGGTGGTCACCTGGATATTCAATGCTGAGCAATTTCCAGCAATTGGCATTGAATATCTGGGTTTTTCAACGCCGGCTAGTGTATGATTGGTGAAGTTGATATTCAGTAAGAACAGGCCATGGCAACAGGCAAAGATAGGCCTGCTTTTTATTTGGCCTTTGTTGCCCACTAAGCCTGGCTGGTTAAGTTCCGAATGCCTCTCTAAAACGATTGATGACACAACTTACCCCATAGTTTCTAGTATGAAAATACTTGGGATCACAAGTGATCAGTATATATCCTTCGAAACACAGATCTCTAAAGTAATATCAAGTGTCAATTGCAATCCCAAGTATTTTCATACTAGAATCACCCTTGAAACTAAAAAGAGTAATACCTTCTCTGATGACCAATCTTTCGCACCTTAGTCCAGTCTCTAGTTCTGACAAAATTTGATTACTCCAATGCCATCTATGCAGGAACTAAATGTTCTCTTTTTAAAAAGCTACAAACTGCGAACACGGCTACATGTCTTGTAAGCAGATCGCCACGTTATGCTAAAGCATCCCTTTTATTTGGTTTTCAAAATCCTATATGGTATGTCACCATCCTACATGAAAAATCTCATCAACTTACCACTATGAAATGCTTCCACAACCTCTAGAGACTAATTTACCCTACACTTCCCTAATTGCAAGAAATTAATTTATAAAACCATTCATACTGCCAAATTTACTTACCAAAACCTGGATATCTTACCTAAACAGCTCAGACACACACAATTATACGTTGTTTCATAAACCTTTGAAAACCCATTTATTGAGTTAAATGTTCAGTAAGGAAAAGATCTAATTTGCAATCTTTAATTGTTTAATTCTCTTCAGCATACTCTACTATCTACTGTAAGCTCCTATGGTACCTTGATTTGATTGAACATCAACCGCCGTTTATGGTTTCTCTCACTATATACTCTGTTCCTAGAACTGATATTTTTGAGATCCTATTTGTATAAACCCTCCATTCAGAGTCTTGTATACTTTGAAATTGCAACCTAGTTGTCTGATAAAAATGTAATAAAATAAATAATAATATAAAACCTAGTCATTTTCATAGTAACATAGTAGATGACGGCAGAAAAAGACCTGCAACGGTCCATCCAGTCTGCCCACAAGACAACTCATGTGTGCTACTTTTTGTGTATACCCTACTTTGATTTGTACCTGTCCTTTTCAGGGCACAGACCGTGTAAGTCTGCCCAGCACTATCCCCCCGCCTCCCAACCACCAGCCCCGCCTCCGAAGCACCTGCTCTGGCACAGACCGTATAAGTCTGCCCAGCACTATCCCCGCCTCCCAACCACCAGCCCCGCATCCCACCACTGGCTCTGGCACGACCGTATAAGTCTGCCCAGCACTATCCCCGCCTCCCACCACTGGCTCTGGCACAGACTGTATAAGTCTGTCCCGCACTATCCCGCCTCCCACCACTGGATCTGGCACAGACTGTATAAGTCTGCCCAGCACTATCCCCGCCTCCCAACCTCCAGCCCCGCCTCCCACTACCGGCTCTGCTATCCAATCTCGGTTAAGCTCAAAAGCATTAACCAGTTTAATGATGCTGAAAATCACCGGTTGCCCACCAAGATGCTAGTTAACTGGCAGTGGCAAAAGAAGGGCAACCAAAAAGATAGATGGAACTCCTCCCATATGAGGAAAGGCTAAGAGGTTAGGGCTCTTCAGCTTGAAAAACAGACGGCTGAAGGGGGATGTGATTGAAATCTACAAAATCCTGATTGGTATGGAAGTTCCGAGAGAAGAGGACATTTCTCTGGTAAGTGAACACTATTTTGCTTTGTGCTTTGGGAACTTAAACCCAATCTTTTAAAGGAGGAACTGTAGGTAGCGAGGCTGTAATGGTTGTGACTGTATCCCATGCCTGCACTCACCTCACCTCCTGGTGGCCAGGCCCTATGTCTGCTGTGGACTATCTTCTTCTTATTTCCCAGACATGTTCCAGAGTTCATTCCAGTCCTGATGTTCCAGCACTCCAGACTTGCCCTGTTGTTTCTGCTGCCAAGCCTCACATGTGACCTCATCTGTTATTGCCTTTATTAAGCACCTGGGAACTTTCAGACTTGCCTTTGCAACAGAGGTCTTCAGATGAGTTTTCGTCTGTGTGTGCTTGTTGCAGTCCCAGCCATGCTAGTTCTTGTCTTGTTGTCTTCAGCTTCAGTTCCCATCCTGCTTGTGTCTATCATGTTTGTCTTTAGCTTCAGTTCCCTTCCTGCTTGTGTCTGCCCTGTTTGTCTTTAACTTCAGTGCCCAATCTGCTTGTGTCTGCCCTGTTTGTCTTTAGCTTCTGTTCCCTTCCTGCTTGTGTCTGCCCTGTTTGTCTTTAGCTTCAGTGACCTTCCTGCTTGTGTCCACCCTGTCTTTAGCTTCAGTTCCCTTTCTGCTTGTGTCTGCCCTGTTTGTCTTTAGCTTCAGTGCCCGTCCTGCTTGTGTCCACCCTGTTTGTCTTTAGCTTCAGTTTCCTTCCTGCTTGTGTCTGCCCTGTTTGTCTACAGCTTCAGTTCCCATCCTGCCTGTGTGCGCCCTGTTTGTCTTTAGCTTCAGTTCCCATCCTGCTTGTGTCTGCCCTGCAAGCCTTCAGCTTTGGTTCTGACCCTGCTTGTGTCTGCCCTGTTTGAGAATCCTGAATCCTGTTCCAGCCAAACTTGTGTGAGAACCCTGAATCCTGTTTGTTTGAGAATCCTGAATCTTGTTCCAGCCAAGCTTGTTTGAGAATCCTGAACCCTGTTTGAGAATCCTGAATCCGGTTCCAGCCAAGCCAAGTCCGTTCCAGCATCTGGTTCCAGCCAAGCCAAGTCCATTCCAGCATCCGGTTCCAGCCAAGCCTGATCGAGAATCCTGAATCCTGTTCCAGTCCTGCTTATTCCAGATTGGAACAGCTTCAGTTCCAATCTTGCTAGCTCCAGTCCTGCTTGTACCAGCCTGTCTGTATTCAGCCTCGCTTCCTGTTTGGGTGGTTCACCTACTGCTGCCGGTCACTGGCAGTGGTCCAAGGGCTCACTACTCTGGACTTCCTGACAGTTGTGACATAGGCAAAATAAAAATATAAAAAGCAAATTTTATCAACTAATCTCCATAGTCTTTTCCACTTAGTTTTAAAAACTTTGTACCACAGCATTAACAGATAGAATCTAGCAGGCACTGCAGGTCCTAGTTTAGTATTAAGGGGGAGAATAAAAAGAGAGAGAGAAAAGCAAGCATTATTAACTAGTTGTCATGGAGGGGGATAATTGAACGGGGAAGACCATGTCTAAGGGCGACCATCTCTAAGGACGGTGCTGCAAAGGGGCGGGACAACCTGTATTATCGAAACAATCCATCTTTCGTCTACCTAAATGCTGAGATCGTCGATCTTAGAGATGGTTGACCTTGGTTTTCGCCGATAATGGAAACCGAGGACACCCATCTCAGAAACGACCAAATCCAAGCCCTTTGGTCATGGGAGGAGCCAGCATTCATAGTGCACTGGTCCCCCTCACATGCCAGGACACCAACCAGGCACCCTAGGGGGCACTGCAGTGGACTTTACAAATTGCTCCCAGTGCATAGCTCCCTTACCTTGTGTGCTGAGCCCCTCCCAAGCCCACTCCCCACAAAGAAGTCTTAGATATTAGCAATGAACATCTTCCTCCTATTTCCCAGGCTTTTTACATTCCAGGAAAAAAAGATGAGAAACAATTGAAAAATCAAGTGTTAAAGTCACGGTTTCAGCTCTTTATTTTTTAAGATGTTTAATTTCCTTATATCTCCAGTAATTGAAAAATTGGACTCCTTATTGTGGACTTTAATGAAGCTATGGAATAGTATTTTCCTAAATATGAATAGCTCAGGGATGTTTTATTGTATATTGTAATAGCTGATTTTCTTTTCAAGTGGATTTACTTGTGAACTGTAAAGTTATATACTATAAATAAATAAATAAATGGACCAAGTAAAGTCGGCCAAATGCTCGTCAGGGCCGGCCTTTTTTTTTCCATTATCGGCCGAGGGCGGCCATGTGTTAAGCATGCCCTCGTCCCGCCTTCACTACACCTCCATCATGCCCCCTAACACTTTAGCTGCCCCTGCGATGGACTGCAGTTGAGGCCGGCAAAAATTGGCTTTCGATTATGCCAATTTCGCCGGCCTTGAGAGATGGGCGGCCATCTCCTGATTTGTGTCAGAAGATGGCCACCCTTCTCTTTCGAAAATAAGCTGGTTAGTGTTCAATACGGGCTTTGGTTTCATTGTGTTGCTTGGGTTCGGCATTTAAGTTGGATCAGTAGGGTATGCCTTTTTGAACAGGTTGGTCTTTAGTGATTTCCGGAAGTTGAGGTGGTTGTACGTTGTTTTTATGGTTTTCGGTAGTGCATTCCACAGTTGCGTGCTTACATAGGAGAAGCTGGATCCATAAATTGATTTGTACTTGAGTCCTTTGCAGCTAGGCTAGTGAAAGTTTAAGTATGTTCGCGATGGTCCGTTTGTATTTCTGGTTGGCAGGTCTATAAGGTCGGTCATATATCCCGGGGCTTCACCATAGATAATTTTGTGGACCAGGGTGCAGATTTTGAAAGTTATAAGTTCTTTGATTGGGAGCCAATGCAGTTTTTGTCAGAGGGGTTTGGCGCTTTCGAATCGCGTTTTTCCAAATATTAGCCTGGCTGCTGTGTGTTGGGCAGTTTGTAGTTTCTTTATGAGTTGCTCTTTGCATCCTGCATAAATTCCATTGCAGTAGTCTGCATGGCTTAGTACCATTGATTGTATTAGGTTGCGGAATGTTGCCCTCGGGAAGAATGGTTTCACGCGTTTGAGTTTCCACATCGAATGGAACATTTTCTTGATTATGGAGTTAACTTGGCTTTCGAGTGTAAGGTTCCGATCGATTATGATGCCGAGGATTTTCAGGCTGTCTGAAATAGGGAGAGTGTGATCTGGGGTGACTAAGTTTGTGGGTATGTTCATATTGTATTGGGATGAAGGGATGAGGGAGTGTGTTTTTTCTGTATTGAGTTTTAGTTGGAATGCATTTGCCCATGAGCTCATGGTGTACAAGCCGAGGTTGATTTCGTTGGTAATTTCTGTCAAATCATGTTTGAATGGGATGTATATTGTAACATCGTCTGCGTAGATGAATGGATTGAGGCCCTGGGTGGATAAAGACTTGGCTAATGGGGTCATCATCAGGTTGAAAAGGATCGGTGATAATGGTAACCCTTGAGGTACTCCGCAGTCTGCTTTCCACGGTGATGATATATTTGAATTCGATTTCACTTGGTATGTTCTGGTGGTTAGGAAGCCCTTGATCCAGCTGGGTACATTTCCACTAATCCCGAAGTAGTCTAGGAGTCTTAGTAGTATGTTATGGTTTACCATGTCGAAAGCACTGGACATGTCGAATTGGAGGAGAAATATACTTTTGTCAGTTGCTATTTTCTGCTTGAATTTGGCCAGGAGGGTGGTTAGCACTGTTTCAGTGCTGTGGCGGGAGTGAAAATCTGATTGTGATTCATGTAGTATTGAGAATTTGTGTATGTAATCGGTGAGTTGCTTTGTTACCATACTTTCCATCAGCTTGACTGCTAGTGGGATAGATGCTACTGGGCGGTAGTTGGTAAGTTCATTTGTGTTTTTCTTGGTATCTTTTGGTAAGGGGGTGAGTAGCATGTTGCCATTTTCCTTGGGGAATAGACCTTGTTGGAGCTTGAAGTTTAGGTGGGATGTGAGATCTGCTGTGAATCGATCAGGGACGGATTTTATAAGGTAGCTGGGGCAGGTGTCCAGTTTGCAGTGAGTGTCGGAGGCTTTGCTGAGCGCCTGGGCAATGGTTTTGTTGGTGAGGAGAGTGAATTTTGACCAGATTCTATCCGCTGGGTATTCTCCTGAGGTTGGGTCCAGGCCATTGATGAAGTTTTCGATATTGTTGGTACTCTGAGGAAGGTTATTTCATAGTTTTACAATTTTTTCATTGAAGTATTTGGCAAGTTTGTCTGCCGATGGGATGCCTGAATTGGTTGTGGTGACCGGGGTAGTGTCTAGTAGTTTATATATGAGTTGGTATAGTTTCTTGATGACTTTGTGATCTGGTCCTGTTTTGGTTTTATAGTATGATCTTTTGGCTTGTCTTATTTGTATTTGTATTTTCTGTGTTTGAGCGTTTCTCTAAATTATGCACTCTGTTATAGAATATGCCCACTCTGCATCTAACTTAGTCGCTGATATTTACACCAAGTTTTATTTGGTGTAATTATCCATGACTAGATTTAGTTTAATTGCATGGACAGAATCTAGGCATATTCTATAAACTGTGCCTAACTTTAGTCGTAGTTTATAGAATATGTCTTGGTGTACTTTGTTCAGTGTCAATTTTTAAGGCACCTTGTATAGAATTTAACCCTAAATAAATACTTGCATAAAACAAATATAGCATCAGTACAACACATAAGAAAATAAATCACAACAAATAAATGACATGAACATGGATATTATTTAAAATTCATGTTTAAAAACACAGTGAAAAAATTACATCAATAGAAAACTATAGTAAAATAAAGCATATGAAATCATAACATAACAGGAGATGAATTACTTCTGCAGACTTTGACATAGAGGAATAACATAAGGAATTTTCAGAGTTATTAATTTTGCTGGATACAGAATGTTTGGCAAAAAAAATTTGAATACTGCTCAGATATGAGAAAACAGACCTGTCTCCAACATCCCCATGAAGACCGCTGAAAGCCTGGAACAATAGAACTGACTGGGTGGATCACCAGCAACCACCTAGAATGGATATAACAAAAGAAAGACCATCTACCTGAAACTCCCAGATAATGACCTACCTAATTCTGTCAAGTACCTCTGGGGGTGTATATGGTATAGCACATGATATAATTTAATCATGTGACCAGCTAATTCCACATTTCTAAATCTTCATCTCAAAACCCAGAAAGAACACCCCAAATGATCAACACTATGGCACAACAGGAATTATTCTAAAAGCTGGAACACAGCCCCTCCCCCTCCTTGCTCTTCTCTCTGGACTCACGACCTGCATCTTTCTCTGATCTTCACTGAATCTCTGGGCTTGCTGGACGCCACACACATAACCCAGGTAAGAGTTTCTCCAGGTTCCAATACTAACAAATCTGAAAAAAAAAACCCTTATTTTCCAGCAACAATCACCATCAACTTCTGTGCCAGTGATTTCATATTTTTATGCTGGAATTGTCTTAAAGGTGCTTTCATTAGAATTGTGTTTTTTTTCTGAAGTAATTCCTACATGGGGGAAGGGAGAAGAAAGACTATGTAGTGGAATTCAATGAGTGGCTTTAGTCTTGGTATAGAGAAGGAAGTTGTCGAGAATTGGGGGGGTCCCGAGCCCCCCAAGAAGGCTCCATCTCTAAATAGCACTAGAACTTACAGCCTTTCATCATTAAGTGAAGCCCACAAATCATCATTTGGAATGAAGAGTTTATTTGCAAATCAGACTTTAATCAGGTACATTCAGCAGACAGATTCTGGGTACAACTGGACAGAGCGTTGCTGCTTCCAAGGCGTTGGGGAAAAATTCCAACGAGGGCTTGCATGCACCCTGCTTTTATACAATTTGGTCACTATACAAGTCTATGGAGAGGGATTTTTTTTCTAATCTTGCTCAATCTCTCTGAATCATACCCGGTCAGGTGCCCTTCTTTCCGTTTTAGCTATTGCAAGTTATTGTGCAATTTCCCTTTTTGTAAACACTTCCCTAGATACGGACATCCAAACATCCAAACATGGTATCTCCCTAGAAAGGGACATCCAAACATGGACAAATCTGTCTTATATCATCTTGTGATCTGGCTTAGGATTTTAGCCATCAATTCCTTGATCTTGGCTTTTGCACTGCTTTTGAATGTCACACTAAATTCTAATGAGGCTTATCAAGCAGCCCTGCTTCTGCAGGTGCTTAGCAACAAGGCCATCATCAGATTTTTAGGCCTAGTCAGTGCCTTTTAGCAGTTTAAGCTGTTTAAGGTATGTAAATTGACCCACCACTATTCCAGTGGATGGATCCCAAGCGGGGACACATATTAACTTACAGGAAAAGCACGTCCTTGCTCAGCCAGTCATAGATTTTTAAACCTAGCTGGTATTTTTACAGCCTGAGTCCTAAAATCTGGCCTTCCACCCTTCCGGTGGTCATCCAGTGAGGGCCTCTTGCTGTACTATAATTATACATTCCCCACTTGTCACCCCCTCTGAGGAGGGGTGACACAAAGCTCGTCAAGCTTGTCATCATCCATTCCAGAAGGTGGCAAGCTATCAAACTAGAGGGGGAGTTTTGGTCTTACAAATTGCTAGAAGGTATGGTGCAAGACAGGAAACTTCATTCTTAGGTGGTATATTTTTGGACATATGGAATTCCCTTTATATTACCCCACCCCTTGGGCTTAATCCTGATGTCATCTCTCTTGAGGTTTTATGAATGGGACAAATCCATGAGTTCATCTACAAAATCCCATGAAGTATAGGTATGTGGGTAATAGCAATTTCAGGTGGATCATACTAATAAACACTTTCAGGTCTTTCTATGGCTTCTATTATATCTGTTGTATAGCGCATGGAGAGATAATCTAATGTATCTATCTCAGTGGTCCTCGGAAGGAATAGTGGTTTTGATTAAGCATTGTTATGGTGGCTCAACAAATATATGGTTAGTACTCAGATTGCAGGCTGTTTTAGGTTGTAGGTATTCAGAATCCTTAAACAGGTCGGAATTCCTGGACCTTACTATTACTCATCATTGGCATCCAATCATGAGCACTAAAAAGTGGATAGCAAGTATGAGGTTGCCTCATAAAGCAAAAAGGGTCAATCCTAGGAAAATTTATATTAACAAAGGTCATGCATGGAACTTGACATATGCATAATGATCTGGAAGTATGGGAAGCATTTTATATATCCGTTACCCCACTTGGAGCTTAGTCAAACCTACAGAAAGATATGCAGCTTAAGTAAGCCTACACCAAAGTTAAACAATTGCATAACTGGTTGATACTAACAGGGTTTACACCTACATTATGATATCATAGCCAGTATTAGGGTTTGATGTTACCCCTGTGTCTGAGCAATATCAACTTCAATTTAAATTACATAAACAGAAATAACGGGGAAACTCTTAGAAAAACATTTAGAACAATAAAGGAAATAATAGGAAAATAAAAATAAAACCTTTTGCAATATATAGACAGGATTACTGCGAAACTGAAAATAAAACAAAATATGAATCTATAATGTCCATAAACAGCAACAGTAAATCTCAAGTTAAGTATCAGTTCTGAATTCTCTTTCATCGATCATGGTTGAGGCGGTGGAAGCGCTGAAGAATCTGGACGGAGATCTGGGTTTTCAGGCTGGCCTGCTGAAGGAAGTGGCTGGTCTTGAGATGGTTAGGCTGGTAACCTCAGGTTCTGTGGCTGAGTAAACCCGTATATCTTTCACATGGACCCAAAACTTGTGGTCCAGTAGTTTGCAAGGTGTAAAGATTATTGCCACAACCTTGGGGGATCTAACATCATTTGGGCCTGGATAGATCTTGAAGATGTACTTGTGGTGTACAAACTTGGATCTTTCCATGTCTTTATTCTAGGCATGCACCATCATTATTAGTCCATCAAGAGTCAAATAATATATAGATGTCAAGAGAGATGAAAGACAATGTAAACATGGAGAAAACAGTGCTAATTAAGTGCAAAAGCAAAAGGGAAACCATAAGGGTACAATAATGAAAAGCCAATTTACATAAATAGCAATAGTATATATGAAATTATATCTCCTGATTGGTAGGGATCAGAGCTTCAACTTCAACCCTCTTAATACTAAGAATTGGGATTTGCATAATATATCCCCACTTCTGGCTTGCATAATATGCAAGACAGATTGGTAATTACTACTAAGAGATGATAAATTGAAAATTAAGAGATGATGTTGATTGTTCAAGTTATTGAGGTATGGAGGGTCAGGAATATGGTGCACAAAAATAGTCAAAAGGCACGGGCAATGCGTTGCAATCTATCGCCAGTAGGTATGAAATCTTCACCTGCGATGACTAACATTCACCAAGGGTTGGGCCCTCAGCTGCAGGAGGCCAGCAGGACTTATGAGTTAGATATTCAGAAAGAAGGGTAGCTTAGGAAATAGTCATAATCAAAGCAGAAGACTAATGTGCAGTCGCTGTCTGTTGTAACAGAGAGCTCATACGTAAAGTGCCATGTAGGTTCTGAAAAAGAGGAGCCTGCAAAAATATTTAATACAATAGAATATTTAAGAGCATAACCAAGAAGGTCTAAATTAATGACATCATTTGGACAAAGAAAATTCTCATTCGAGAAGTTGGCACTTCTTTTTCTTGCCAGAGGTCAGTGGTAGCAGAAGTACCAAACTGGAATAGAGGCGGTAGATCAGGAATTGGATTAACAGTCTTCACTCAACCTACAGGACTTAATAAATAGAGATGAGATACGAGTAATGCCTAGTAGTTAAATCTTAGCACAGGATCATTAGAAAGAAAAGTCAAAGAGAGCATTGCTAGTTCCTTGGGGCACCAATAGGTGGAGCGTAGTTTCAATATATAAAATCATAAGTTACAAGTAGAAAACAATTTGTCTCTGTAGATTAGATGTTGCTGGCACAGGAAGTCAGCAGAGTCTGAGGAAACATTGTGGTCAGAGTGTGCTCTAGGAAAATGCAGACTTTAACATGATATTTTAAAAGATAGAGAAAAGCCAATATCAGAAAAGAAAGATGTAAAAACTATATATTTCTATGAGGCCTCCTCACGTGACCTTTACAAGGTTTAAATAGGTCAAATGAGAAGGACAATAACCTATAGTCCTCTGTAATACTTCAGAGCCAATTTGGAAAATGAAAATTATATTAAATTCTAAACTGATCCTTTCTATGCTTTCACAATTTGGGCCCTAAATTATGAGAGCATATCAAGATTCACATTCAGAGGGATAGCTAAAAATAAGCTTATATATTCCCAGGAATCAATTTACAATTTAGAGTATATTTTAAATTACAGAGGAGGAGCAGCTTTATAAGCAGGAGACAAGTAGGAGCATTTCTTAAAACATTTTAGTAAAATTCAAAATCAAGGATATAATAACAATTTTTATTAATGCAATAAATGCATAAATTGACCAGTAGGATATGTTCATATAGACCAGTATGATAAATGGAACAGCTTGTAAGCCTACATTGTAAATTGAATTCTAAACAAAGAGTAGCAAGGATAACACAGAATCACAGAAAAACCCATCCAGTTATTAAAAATCTGAAACACATAATGAATTACTGAGTTCAAAGCTTTTGTAAAAATGAACTTAAGAGAAAATAAAAACTACAAGGGTTAATCTCTGTCATTCGGTCCTAAGGAAATCACGAAATAACCGTGCTTCCTGTGCTTAATTTGAGTTTACTGCTCACTGCAAGCATTGGATATTATGGTGACTGAAAATAGGACTATACATCAAACAACAACTGTAAGTTCAAGTTTTCGTATTAAAACTTCTCGTTGGTGGAATTGGTCTTCATAGAATTAATACTTCAGGAGGGGAAAAGGAGAAAAAGAAGGTTATTACTTTATCTGTTTCCAGAGATACGGTTCTCAATGAAGAGGAAATTGGCAATTGTAGCTAGTCTGATCTGAACATAGCTCTGAAATAATAGCAAACTAAATTTCTTTAGTTCTGATTTTCAACTGTGCCATTTGGGGTTTGAGAACCAAAAATGCTGGAACTCTATACAATAATATACAAAACTATTAATCTTTAAGAGGCAGGGAAGGAAGTTTGAAATTAGTAGATAAGACGTGAAAAGAAAAATTAAAACAGTTAATTCATTCTTACGGAACACATCCCCAATAAAAAGCCAGGAAGTGAACATCAGCACTAGTTATTTTAAACAACGTCACAAATAAACAGTGTTTTAGATGGCATATAATATAGAACCTTTCATAGGAAATATCTGAAATAATTATGCAATTTTCAATGAACACATACACGGAGGCACACCTATAAAATTAAAACTAAAAAGGTGCTTGTATTTCTAGTAAAAGCAATTTACCAGAAGTCAAAAACAATCAGGTATTTAACATCACGTCACAAATCAAACAAACATTGCTCAAATGAAATAACATACAATCCTGAAAAAAAACACTCCTTTGAGATTTACTACCACTGCAGTTGATAGGCAATCTCTCAGAGTAACCTTAGAGCACTAATTTAAAACTAAACAAATGATTCCTTAATAACTAGCTGGTTTAATTTATGCCATTTATCACAGGACACACAGGAACATACAGACATAAAATTAAAACAGTAACCTAATCCTGATACGTAGAAAATTTAAAGCTTAGAAGAGGAAGCAAGATATTTCTAAATGTAGTTCAAAACCAATCATTGGAATTGTGCACGGTTAAGGAATTGTTTAGGGTTTCAAAACAAAAAACATAAAAATAAATATTCCAGTAGCCAATCACAAGTCAAAGCACACAGAATAGAAAAGGAAAACC
Source organism: Microcaecilia unicolor (assembly GCF_901765095.1). Lineage (NCBI taxonomy): Eukaryota > Metazoa > Chordata > Amphibia > Gymnophiona > Siphonopidae > Microcaecilia > Microcaecilia unicolor. The sequence goes on along the minus strand of NW_021963593.1, from coordinate 558,420 downwards.
ACACTCATACACATACACAGTTATTGTCCCACATACAGAGGTGTCCCTGTGTATTGAGGACAAAATCTTAATGCTAAATTTGGTAAAATAAAACATTTAAATTAGAGCTAATCCAACAGGCTATGAAAGTATATAACGGCAAGCTTAATAGTAACACATATAATAAATGAAAATATACTCACGATTCGTGCAATGTAATCTCCAGTGCAGAAAATCAATTGAGAAAGAGAACAGTTGGCGGGATCACTACGCCCTTCCGAACTCTCGGTGGCATTGGGAGGTCAACCGCAAAATAGAAAGGTTTTGTTTCGGACGGAAAGTCCTTACCAGAGATCTGAATAGATGTCAGATCACCAGTATCTGGTGTTGGGTGCGGAGAGGAAGATATGATATAATGGGTAGTGAACAACATCACCCAATATGTATAATAACGGGACCTAGTGAGCAAGTGGTCTACAAATAAGTTCCAGACCTGTAACATGCTATAGGAAAATGAATTAGGGTAGTAATATATATATTGATTAGATCTAGAACCTGGTACAAGGTCAGTGGTTCAAAAGGCAGCTTCAGGGATAGCAAGTAGACCTAGAAATGAGAATGTGCTAACAGTTTACAAAAACATGCAATGATTATCCTGATAGTAGAACATGCAGAGACATAACACAATCATACTCACGCATCTGCCAATGTACTCCAACATAGGGACCCAAAATAAAAATTACCAATTGGCGGGAAGCTCAACGCTTTTACCGCAGATTAAATTAACAGACAAATGACAGCCACAAAGAGAAAAGGAGAGTTTAAGAAAAAAAGTACAAAAAGTGAATGGTGTCAGCTATTATGTATCTATCTATACTACTCTACCCCTAATTAATGAAAACCACTCCCCAGAGTGTGCTTCTAAAAGCATAAAGAAATCCGGTTTCCCTGCCTGCCAAGAGCTATCCAGGTTACTTGGCCATGAGCTCCAGCCCATGATAGAGCCCCCAAAAAGGGACATTGCAAACACTCCCAAAAAGAACTCAAAAAACCAGCGAATAAGGTGTCCTGAGTTGGAGAGCAGCGGTCCAATGGGTTTCCGCTGATTAGAGAACTTCTCGTGTACAACTAACCACCCCAAGGGACCTGTGATTTGAGAACTTCTCGTGTACAACAATCCAGTCAAAAATTTGTGATTAGGAAACTTCTCGTTTAAAAGCTAACCATTCTACAACATTGAAAAGTTAGGAAACTTCTCGTTTAAAAACTAACCATCCAAAAATATTAAAAAGCCCTCGTCAACTAGTCCAAACTCGCAACGAAAAGCGTCAGACGTCTCTATATTGCTCCCACGCTCATCTGTACTAGGTAACTCATATGTGGGCAATAATGCCGAATCCGCAGGCCACTCCGAAAATGGAATGGAAGTGTGCTTCTACTAATTGAGATACCGTCATCCATTGAAGGGTCACCTCCAATGGGTGTAAGCCCCAGGCATCGATATCAAACCCAATGGTTATAGCGTGACACTGGTATATAAGAAAATAAAAATAAAAAATAAAATAAAAATATAGCATATCCCAGGGAAGAGCCCCTGAAACAAACTGCAAAAGTGGTAAAAATAAAGTAGATGTAATAAAAAAAAAAAGGAAATTGAAAGAAAGATTTGTAACACTGAACACATGTAAGCTCTTGGGGAATGGTACAACCATAAAAGAGTCATTAGACAATAGATTTTCTATTAAATAATTCATAAGAAGGGAACTCAAAAGCATTAAAATGAAACAGCCGACAGTAAGGAAGCCTGCAAAACCAGGACAATACAATACAAAATAAAATCATTCACACTGTTGTGCTGCATAAACATGCATTAAAGTCTGAAACAAAAGTGACACACGCAAAATAGGGAAGTAGGTGGGACTTAGAGAGGGAGAAAAAATTAATTTTGATAGACAAGTAGAGCAAACCAATGAACAAACGACTTAGCATGTTCCCCATATCAGAGGAAGAAAAAGCTGTACAACAAAATTGGAATATCAAGTAAATGAACAAAAAACCTGGAAAAAACAGACTGTAAATCATTATTATTATGGAACTTGCAATATTACACTGCAGAAACAAAGGCCATTCTAGACAAGCAACGATCCAGCGCTGCAACCACAAAAATGAAACCGAAAACTTTCAAACACTGCTGTTCGTGGGAGAGTGCACATACAAAGAACCTAGAGAACCGGCAAGTGGATTAACAAAAGATAAGTGATTTAAAAGAAATATGTACCATTACATAGGAATATCATTATGCATGCTGAGAAAATGTGCCATAAAACAAGGTTAAACTTGCAGAAAACTGAATATATGATTGAACTGAAAACGATGGCGTACACCATTTATTTATAGAACGCGAACACAGTCTCGCAGCCTTAACTAAAAATGAAAACCCAAGCTTTTCACAGTAGAGCAAATCAGTAGTTTACAATCTAACTTGCATCCTGAAAAGTTACGGGCAAGCAGTTCTACAGGAAATAAGTGCATATTAATCATGCCGTTCAGAAACAATGGCATAAACTATGTCCCGGAGCCAAAAATAACATAGTAAGAAGGCTAAGGATACTGAAATTGCTTCTAAGTCATGTTATCATGAAACTACATAACGGGTTGTCACGTCAATTATCCCCTCACTGCTAAACAAATGCTGCATATGTTTGTCCTAATCCAAAAACGGACTCACACAATTACTGTTCCCAACATTACATAGCAAAGTATCAATTCTAAATATAATAACAATAATCAACGGAGGGCCACACATTTAAATGTTACTACTTTTGATATGAGGGACAATTTTGTAGGGAGGAAAATAAATAAAATTATGTAAGAGGAGAGCATCAGAGAGGAGGGCAGGGAGGTGTATTCAAAGTATGGAGCGTCACCAGTGGTTATGTCACAATAAAGCCCCATTTCAAACTACAAATTCAGGAAAACCTCAGCAATTATATATGAAATTATGCACAGCTTGGGAGAAAGAAACATCGGCTGGCATTGTCAACAACAGGAAACCTTAATATAAAAGTGAATTCAGAACCGATTACACAAGCTAGAAGGGACCAAAAGCAAATGTCAAATAGGAAAACAAATGACAAACCTTAAGCATTATTAATTAAAAGTATAACATTGTCCCAAAACAAATTGTAAATTAAAAGGGTGTGATAACAGCTACTAGGACAAGTACAAATTTAAAATTACAACTGAAAATAATAGCCAAGAGACCTTTTGCAAGGAAAAAGTATAGGTGGAAGTGAGATAAATTTAACAGTCTTACAGCCGAGGCTGTGACAGGAGAGAGTGGGTACAGGAAAAAAAAAAGTGGCAAATTCACTCAGAGAAGCAGTAACAACGGGAGCTTAAGGCAGACAACTGTCAGGATTAGTGCAGGACTTTTGGGACTTTTAACAAAGACAAAATACAAAGGAGGGCTTAGAGCATAGTAACAGTTTCATATATAGTGAGTATGGCAGAAAGGTGCCGAAAGTGGCAGAGACGGGGTCTATGCAGCGAAAATTAAACCCGGAAGCATCTAAAGTGGCTGCGGGGAACAGAGACAGAATACAGACCGGGACTTCTCAAGCGGAGATTTCTAATGTCATGAAAGTTTCAGACGGGGGTTCCCAAAGCAGGCAGGCATAGAAATAAGTGTGGTTTATCAAGTATAAAGCTGTATGACAGGAAGGAAGGGGGGGGGGGCAGAAAGAGTTATCAGAGCGGAAGATGGTGACAGTCTGTCAAAAGTAATGGCACAAAACATTTACAGCGCACGAACGGACAGCAAGCTCTCAAGGCATGAGACGCACTTGCAAAATAGAGACACCGGTTAACAATACTTAGAACTGGCAACAGACCTGTCATAGGGAATATTTATAATCAAAGAAATAACTGACAAAATGGTATGGCTGAGAAATAACTGACAGAGAAGGAAACGTAACCTTACTGACAGATAGCCTGTATATAGGAGCAGGGAACATAGCCAGAAGAAAAGGAAGGTGCCGTAGCAGTAACCAACGGAGGCAAATACAAAGTACAGGGCAAGACGTTATTACAAAAGATTATGATAGATTCCAAAGCTAGAGATTAGCAGATACGAGAAGGAGAAAATGCAGAGAAGAGGAAGGAAGTGGGCACTGCCCAAAGAGCTACATTGAGAGAGTCAGTGAAAGACTTTAGGTAAGGGGGAGACACTGAAAAGAGCAAGGAAAAGCAAAATAGTGCAAAGAAGAACCACAGCCATATATAGGAAACTGGTCATCCAGTGAGGGCCTCTTGCTGTACTATAATTATACAAAGTTTTAGATACATAAGAGCATTGGGTAATATGTGGAAAAATAACAGGCTATACTGTAATACTGGGCTACATCTTTCTGTGCATAGTACTGATGTCATCAAAAGTTAATATTAACAGGAGGAAAAAACCTCAAATTGTAAGGGAACACTCTATCGTTGATAACATCAACATTAAGGAGGTCCCTTAACTCATCATGGGTAAAAAACCTCCTTTATTGTCTCAAAGAAATTTTCATTTTTATATATGGCTCATGCTCTACTTGAGACAACCCTCCGTCTATTTCTGTAAATATAGTACGGAATGGTGCACTTATCTTATTAAATCTGCAGTCAGCTCAAGACCCACCACGGCCCGACTTTGGCCACAGTTTCAAATCCTTCCTCAGGGTCCGTGGTGTCTGACTGGTAAAATCTGTAAATAAAGTGCATCAAGATCACATCAGTTCGCTTATCTCTCTAACTAGACTTCACAGATTCAAACTCAAAATCGGTTTAACTTACACAGTGCTTTCTTCACAGCTAGCTCACGCTTCATAGTCCATCAAAGATGGCTCCGATTTATATATGTCGACGTCAGACGCTGACTCAATAAACCCCTCCTATCTCAAACGTTAATCAAATGACGTCATTTTATGGTTACGCGTTAATTCAAAAAAATTTATTCCATTCGATCTTGGTGTTCATACCAAATGGACATAATGTATGTAAACGAAAAATCCAACGTTCTTGTCTTAACAAAAGGAGTTTCTTATCCCCTCCTCCAGTCTGCCATCCTGTTGCAGTACAAAGCACCTTAAGCTCTCAAAGGAGTGTTCTTCCTTATTACAATGAGCTGCTAGAGGTGCCGTTGTTTTATTGATGTTAATATCACTTTTATGTTCAATCAACCTCGTAGAAAGTCTTCTCGACGTTTGTCCAATATAAAGTTTATTGCAACTACAAATTATACAATAGACCACCCAATCAGACAAGCATGAAGTACTTTGTCGCAAACTATATTTTTTCTTAGACTGGGGATCTATAAATTCATTAATTTCAAGCATAATGTCACACATGTTACATCCTCCACATTTTTTGTGTCCAACTTGACTTTCTTGTCTGTGTATCGGTTGTCTTAATACTGAAGGGGCCAGAATTTCTTTTAAATTGCAGCCCCTACTATAAGCCAGTCTTAATGTACTGTTCTCAAACTCAGGTAAAGTCTGGATAACATGCCAATGGGATCTAATCGCTGCAGTGGCTCTATTCACCATAGTGGAATGGCATAGCACACAGGTCATAACATCTTGTTCCTCTTCATCAATCCTTATAACAATCTGATCGTTGCCTCTCAAAGATTCAATCGCTCATTTTTCTTCTGGGGTACAATTAGAAGATTTTCTCTGTGGGCTACATTCTATTTTTTCTAATTCTTTGAGGATTAGTTGTTTAAAAATAGTCACAGCAGGTTCTGGTGGAGTGGGAGGAATCCACTTCGATTTTAATTTAACCCTTGAGACATCTTTCCTATCAATAGATTGTTCTTTAAAAAAAGATTTAATGTATATCGATTGTATAAATCTCTCAAGGTCTATTCTATTCTGAAATGGATCATAGGACACCGTGGGTACATAAGATAATCCTTTCGCAAGTACTTTATATTCAACTGCTGACAGAGGGTATTTCGATAAATTAATTACCTTCGAATCTTCCTTTATTGTGACCGAGTTACTGGTCGGTCGGACCTGTCCGGTCCATAATTCCGATCTTGTCTGGATCCTCGTCTCGAGGCCCTGCGTCTGCCTCTGCGTCGACCTCGTTTCCCTCTGCCTTGTTCTAAAAAACGATTATCACTTCCCGAACTGGTGGAATCAGAGTCTATGCCATCGCTTCCTCCTTCAAAAGTAGGTTTCTGTTCGCTGTTATCTTTATAAAGCCAAGGATATACTGATTTATTTTCATAATTCTTTTCATCCCAACGGACCTTTTTTACTTTCATTTGCTGGATATCATATCTCAAACGATCCATCTTGTGTTTAATATCATCTTGTTGTTTATTAAACATTTCTAGAGATTCTTTTTGTTTCAAGAAAACTTCTGTCACCTCTATCAGTACATTAAGACTGGCTTATAGTAAGGGCCACAATTTAAAAGAAATTCTGGCCCCTTCAGTATTAAGACAACCGATACACAGACAAGAAAGTCAAGTTGGACACAAAAAATGTGGAGGATGTAACATGTGTGACATTATGCTTGAAATTAATGAATTTATAGATCCCCAGTCTAAGAAAAAATATAGTTTGCGACAAAGTACTTCATGCTTGTCTGATTGGGTGGTCTATTGTATAATTTGTAGTTGCAATAAACTTTATATTGGACAAACGTCGAGAAGACTTTCTACGAGGTTGATTGAACATAAAAGTGATATTAACATCAATAAAACAACGGCACCTCTAGCAGCTCATTGTAATAAGGAAGAACACTCCTTTGAGAGCTTAAGGTGCTTTGTACTGCAACAGGATGGCAGACTGGAGGAGGGGATAAGAAACTCCTTTTGTTAAGACAAGAACGTTGGATTTTTCGTTTACATACATTATGTCCATTTGGTATGAACACCAAGATCGAATGGAATAAATTTTTTTGAATTAACGCGTAACCATAAAATGACGTCATTTGATTAACGTTTGAGATAGGAGGGGTTTATTGAGTCAGCGTCTGACGTCGACATATATAAATCGGAGCCATCTTTGATGGACTATGAAGCGTGAGCTAGCTGTGAAGAAAGCACTGTATAAGTTAAACCGATTTTGAGTTTGAATCTGTGAAGTCTAGTTAGAGAGATAAGCGAACTGATGTGATCTTGATGCACTTTATTTACAGATTTTACCAGTCAGACACCACGGACCCTGAGGAAGGATTTGAAACTGTGGCCAAAATCGGGCCGTGGTGGGTCTTGAGCTGACTGCAGATTTAATAAGATAAGTGCACCATTCCGTACTATATTTACAGAAATAGACGGAGGGTTGTCTCAAGTAGAGCATGAGCCATATATAAAAATGAAAATTTCTTTGAGACAATAAAGGAGGTTTTTTACCCATGATGAGTTAAGGGACCTCCTTAATGTTGATGTTATCAACGATAGAGTGTTCCCTTACAATTTGAGGTTTTTTCCTCCTGTTAAAATTAATTTTTGATGACATCAGTACTATGCAAGGATATCATTTTTTGTTATTTGTATTATGAACTTTATGCAGATATCCATTAGAGCTCTTTTTGAGGTTTAGATTGATCTACGTCTTTCTGTGACAGGAAAAAGGATCCTTGAGGACAAATTCAGAGGGTATATTTCTAGACATTTAAACTAGAGGATGAGATGCGGGGAACCTGGGGAAAGGAAGAAGCTTTATGGATCAACCTAGAAAGAGAAGAGAGAACCTGTATCAATAGGTTAAACAAGGGGAGCATTGACTAACAGTGGAAAACTAAGCAGGGTGGGGAACGTAAAGGGGAATATTAATCAGTAGGGGAACAAGGGGAGTAGGTGGCAACAAAGAAGTAAGTCTTCAGTAATTTCTTGAAGAGGGCGTGGTCCATTTGCATTTTGAGGTGCCTCGGCAGAGCATTCCACATTTTTGGGCAGCAATAGCGGAAAGACGAGGAAAAAATCGTCTTGTATTTGACGCCCTTGCAGTTTGGAAAGTGGAGTTGAAGATATGACCGGGCAGCAGGCACAGAATTCCTGAGTGGAAGATCAATCAAGTTAAGCATGTAGTCCGGGCCGAGCCCATAGATAATTTTATGGGTTAAAACACAGACTTTAAAGGTGATACGCTCCTGTACAAGTAGCCAGTGAAGGTTGTAGCACAGAGGCTGCGCATGTGCAAATCGATTCTCACCCAAAATGTCTTGCAGCTGTGTTCTGGACTGTCTGGAACTTTTTTAGGAGAGAGAGTTTGCAGCCCACATAAATCCCACTGCAGTAATCAAGGTGGGACAGTACTAGCCAGTGCACAAGGGTGTGAAACAGCTCTCTTGGAAGGAAATGTCTAATGCGCCGGAGCCTCCACATAGCATTAAACATTTGTTTGCAGACCAGTTGCACGTGATTGTCTAACTGTAGGTGCACATCCAGATTCACACCTAAAAGACACAAACTGTTGGAAATTGGTAGAACATAGCCTTGAACTGGAAGAGTAGTTTCAGTGAGTGGGCTATGGGGGGGACGATAGTATGATACATTGGGTTTTGTCCTTGTTGAGTTTGAACCGAAACACCTGAGCCCAGTGTTCGACTGTGGAGAAGCTAGCTTCAATGAGATCAGCTATTTCGGATATGGTGGTATGAAAGGGGATGTAGATGGTTATGTCGTCGGCGTAGATGAACGGATTGAAGCCAAGGTCCGCTAGAGCTGTGACTAACGGTACCAGCATGATGTTAAATAATGTTGGCGAAAGGGGCGAACCCTGGGGTATCAATGCTTCTTATGTTTAGTACTCTTTTTTGCTTGATGATGACTTTGTACCCAGTCATCTTATATTGCATCAATGTAAGGATGCTTTTCAATTCTAGATGAAAAGTAACAGATTATCTTTAAATTATGACAGAAATTATGCTTATCAGTTAGGCGAGTGGTAGGCAGGTTAGTCCATTACAGCTCCAAGGCTGTTTTATTCCTGTTAAACATCAGATTGTGAGTCTTGAATTTTACATGTAACCCCACCTCCAATAGTGCAATGTTCACCTTACTTCACCTTAAACAGTTACCTCAGGTGAACATCATCAAAATGGAGAGCAGAGTACATACATGCAAAACTATGATTTTGTGCACATTAGTCCACAAAATCATTCACGGCGAAGCCCCAGCCTACATGCCTGAGTTAATAGACTTACCACCCAGAAACGCCAAAAGATCATCCTGAACCTTCCTAAACCTCCACTTCCCCAATTGCAAAGGCGTGCAATACAAAGCGCTACATGCATCAACCTTTACTCACATGAGCACGCAGTATTGGAATACACTGCCACGCAACCTAAGAACAATCAACGAGCAAGCTTCCTTCCGCAGATCATTGAAGACCCATCTTTTCGAAAAGATTTACGGAAAGAACCAAAACACATAAAGTCCACACCTACTATTCACGAATGCATCACACAGTCACCTCTGAACTCTCATTCCCGTAATATCACATCATTCATACCTTCAATCACAGAAAGATATATATCATATGTCTTTATGCCTTTTTATCGCCCTCTAAGCTCCCATTGTTTCCTTCCAATGTTTCAATGTCTGTGCTCCATTGTTACATTCCTTAACGACACTTCAATTGTTTCGCATAATTCTGCAAAATGTAATCCATAACCAATCTGTAACAAATTGTATTTCCAACATTTAACTCATATTGTAAGCCACACTGAACCCGCAAAAAGGTGGGAAAATGTGGGAAACAAATGCAATAAATAAATAAATAAACTAGCCATGCCAGTCTATGCCTGTGAATAGGAGGGGAAATCATTTAAATTATTTTAATTCAGAGCCAAGCATTATATTTCAACTATGAATTAAATTTATTTTTACTTTATCAACAGTTCAGTTTATCTATTCTCAAACAGGCATGTTTGTGTCTTTTACAGGTTATACATAAACCACTAAAGTCAAATCTCACCACAATATTCACAGACATCTAACAGCACATTGTCAGATAAGTATATTTTGTTATAGCAGGAATTTAAAAAAAACAAAAAAAAATATTAACTTGCTTAAACATACATTTAACCCCAGAATTTGATTCTTTTTGATTATCTTTATATTTTTCAGGTAGCACCAGATAACCATTCTGCAAAATTGGTAAGTATATATTTCCCTTATTTTTATTCCCACCATTTTTCTCAGTTTTTTCTTTTACTTTCTGTAGAAACTTAGGACTTAGCTGGTCTTCAAGCTTTCTTGAAAATTTTTCTTTCTTCTCCTTTCTTTATGTTCGGTACTGGTCTTCTTGCAGAGATGATCAGGAAACAGGTCCCGTGGTCCCTGCTACTTTGGCAGTAACAAATAAAAAAATTGAAACCTAGTCCCTAACAAATTATATTATTGCCCATACATAAGAATACTGGGTGAAATTAAAATTTAGATGAATTTTCCTCACTAATTAAACCAAAAAGTAAAAAGTAATTCTTCAGCCCTAAGCTTGCCCTCCCCCAAGAAAAGTTTTTAAAATATTCATACTCAGACATGCCACAGTGGTTTTTCTTTGCCTATTTATCTACTACTTCATTAACGTCTCTGAAATAAATATACAACAATGAATTCAGACTTCCTGCTTTATTAATACCTTGTTATTATTTTGGTTGTAATATTTTGTGATATGTATTTCATTATTGTGAGTGTTCAATTGTTCCCCACCTAGTTAATTGATAGACTATATATGAAATGAAATAAAATAAATAATACTGTGAATATGCGATATATATGTATTTTTACATAAATAAATACATTTATAAATTCAGTTTTGCAGTACTGGTTTGTGAAAATATCAACAGTGAAGTAAGATGTTGATAGGTATTGATACAGAATTAGGATTAATTACACACCAATGAAGCTACACCTAATGCCCAGGGCCGTGCCAAGGGTCTCTGGTGCCCCCTGCAGACTATCAGTTGGTGCCCCCCCCCCCCCGTCTCACTTCTTCATTAGATGTTTCTCCATTGCTACCTGTCTTTCCTTTAGACTGAAAACTACAGCCCCAGCCAGACCTGACAAAAGGGTCTACCACACCCTTCAATGTCAAGCATATACTAGAAAACTGTAAATTAGCTTACACAGGAAAGCAGTTTAAAAAAATAAACACAATTCCTGCTGTTTCTTAACACTGCTCTCCAGAGAAAGCACTGCCTTTATAAAGAGGCTTTTCAGTGGGACTTAGCCTATTAAAAACTATTAGCATAATTAGGAATGGCCAGCCCTTGTAACTGCAGAGACCTAAGCTTTGATTATGCATGTTCCTGTCTTTGTTACAGTGGGGGTGGGGGGTGTCTCTTCATCTCATTTACACAGTCTGACCTCCCTGGCTCACTGGGAGCCCAGTCTCTTGGAGACTGCTATACATTGCAAAATAAGATAGCAGATGTAAATTCTCAACGTGGACATATTCCAAACACTAAAATGAAAATAAAACGATTTTTTTCTACTTTTATTGGCTGGTGACTTTCTTTTTCTGATCATGCTGGCCCAGTATCTGATTCTGTTGCTGGTATCTGTCCTCTTAACTCTGTTTCCAGGGCTTCCTTTCCACTGTATGTATCCCTCATTGATAAGTCTCTGACTCTAAAGTTTAGCAATTTCATTAAAGCAAAATGTATTTTCAAATATCACAAACTCTCCCTATCCAAGCAGAATGTTTTATATAAAAACAAACACACAAAAAAGCAATCAGATTTTTACTTACCAGCTATTCTACACTATACGTCAGCTAAACTTCCTCTTTGAACCTCAGCCAATTAAATGGATTTTAGCTGTAGCTATGATAATTATGTACACATCATTGCAGTCATGCCCTCCTCTCAGTGTACATGCTCAAAAAACAAAAACTTTGGACCACTTACAGATAACAATTACACTATTTATTTTTTATTTCTCCCCAGTCTCACTTGCACACCTGCCTCCAAACCTGTTCTCTTTAATATGAATGTTATTCCAGCTCACCCTGAATGAAAGTTGTTCACACACCAAAGCCATAAATAGCTGCTGGTTGTATTCTTTGAAGCAGCTTTAGCAGAGCAGCGTGTCTGTCTCAGCACTGCTAGGCTACCTTCACTTCCTGATGCGGGAAGGGCAGGGGAGAGAGGAGAATCACAACTTCAGGTAAAATATTTTGCAAGTGAATGGCGCCCTCTAGAGGTCGGCGCCCCCCTGCATTGCTTACCTCGCTTACCGTGTCAGCACGGCCCTGCTAATGCCTTAAGGCATGCAGGGTACTAAATTTAGCTAACACCCTTTTTTATACATTAGGATTATAAATTTAAGTTTATGTGTCCTTGAATGAAGGTATGTTGGTGTGAGTGTGAGACATTTCTTTTGGTTTAGATAATATATTTCTTACTGTTTTGGGGTAAATTTCATTTCTATATGGTAAGAAATCTCTTTCAGTGCAGTGACAGATGTATCAGACTGCTCAAATGTTCTTTCCTGTGTTGTTACTGGAAGAAAATTCTGAGGCTCTGTTCCAGAGAGGAGTCAATCAGATCTCAGTAATGGGTGGTCCATGAGGGCCTGAACTCAGTGAGGCTTTCACAATGAATATGCATGAGATTCATTTGCATGTACTGCTTCTATTGTATATAAATTGATCTCAAGCATATTCATTATGGACATCTTGCAGACCCAACTGGGTTGTAGCTCTCAAGGATGGTGGCTTCCCACCCCTGATATAGATGTCAGACACAAGGTTGCTGTCTCGAATCACACGTTCTCTTGTGCTTGGGAGAGCATGTTTAAGAGTTTGCATGTTGGCAGTTTTGGGAGTTTAGAATTGGGATGGAACTATCTAAAGCCGTAACTGGGCTGCAATATGAATGCCATATAAGGGTCACTTATGTGCCGGACAGACTCGACTGCAGATGGAAGACCTACACACTGAAGCGGTTATGATTACTGGGGACAACAGGATAAAAACATAGGAACATACAAATAGCCATACTGAGTCAGATCAATGGTCCATCAAGCCCAGTATCCAAATTCTCCAGCCCACTATAGGTCACAAGAACCTGGCAGAAGCTCATATGTTAGCAACATTCCAATTCCAGGCAAGCAGTGGCTTCCCCATGTGTGTCTCAATAACAGACTATGGACCTTTCCTACAGGAAACTCCAAACCTTTTTAAAACCTAGATACGCTAACCACTGTTCCACATCCTCTGGCAACGAGTTCCAGAACTTTATTATTCATCGAGTGAAAAAATATTTTCTTCTATTCAATCAAAAAGTATTTCCATGTAATTTCATTGAGTGTCCCCTGGTCTTTGTACTTTTTTGAAAGTGTGAAACATTTATTTATTTATTTATTGCATTTGTATCCCACATTATCCCACCTCTTTGCAGGCTCAATGTGGCTTACAATTCATCATGGAAATTGGAAATTGAAGAGAATATACATTTGGTTTACAGAGGGTATTGGTTACATGGTGTTGAAATACATAATAGTTTTAAAGTAAAAGACATTACAAGACATTTCTGGATATATTAAAGAATATACAGTTACACGTACTGGTCTTTGTGATATATCTTGTCGAAGAGATAGGTTTTCAATAGTTTACGGAAATTGGTCAATTCATAGACCGTCTTCAGGTTGCGTGGTAACGCGTTCCAGAGTGGTGTGCTCATATAGGAAAAGGTAGATGCGTGCATTGATTTGTATTTCAGACCTTTGCACATGGGAGGATGAAGATTAAGGAATGTGTGAGAAGATTATTTTGCGTTCCTGGGTGGTAGTTCTATTAAGTCTGACGTAGGCTGGGGCATCACCATGGATGATTTTATGGACTAGGGTACAGAGTTTGGACGTGATGCGTTCTTTAAGTGGGAGCCAGTGTAGTTTCTCTCGTAGAGGTTTCGCGCTTTCATATTTTGGTTTGCCGAATATTAATCTGGCTGCCGTGTTCTGGGCTGTCTGGAGTTTTTTGAGTATTTGCTCTTTGCAGCCAGCGTAGAGTGAGTTACAATAGTCCAGATGACTGAGTACCAATGATTGTACCAGATTGCGGAAGACAGTCCTTGGAAAAAATGGTCTGATTCTTTTTAGTTTCCACATTGAATGAAACATCTTCTTAGTTATGTTTTTCGCATGACTCTCAAGTGTTAGGTGTCGATCAATGGTGACTCCAAGAATTTTTAGGGTGTCCGAGACTGGTAAATTTAGTTTAGGTGTGTTGATGGTGGTAAATTTATTCTTATTGTATGGCGAGGTGAGTACTAGGCATTGGGTTTTTTCTGCATTAAGTTTCAGCTGAAATGCATCTGCCCAGGAGTTCATGATATGTAGGCTTTGCTTGATTTCATTGGAGATTTCCCTTAGATTTTGTTTGAATGGGATGAAGATCGTTACATCATCAGCATATATATGTGGGTTTAGGTTCATATTCGATAGTAGTTTGGCCAGGGGTGTCATCATTAGGTTGAATATGGTCGGTGAGAGTGGTGATCCTTGTGGGACTCCACATTCAGGTGTCCATGTAGCTGATGTAGTCGAGTTTGATGTCACTTGATATGAGCGTGTAGTTAAAAACCCCTTGAACCAGTCGAGAACGTTGCTTCCAAGTCTGAAGTATTGGAGGATGTGTAATAGAATTCCATGGTCAACCATGTCAAATGCACTTGACATGTCGAATTGTAACAGTAGTATGTTATTGCCGTTTGCTATCAATTGTTTGAGTTGGGTCATGAGCATAACTAGTACGGTTTCGGTACTGTGATTGGAGCGAAATCCTGACTGGGAATCGTGTAATATTGAGAACTTGTTTAGATATTCTGTGAGTTGTTTAGTCACGATTCCTTCTGTTATTTTGATGATTAAGGGAATGGATGCTACTGATTCACTTTTACCAGTTCTACAACACACAGGATTTTCCACTCAGTACAGATTTGTAGACACCTTCTTAAACTGGTCCCCTTTGTCATCTTTGAAATCGGCACAGACCACCAGTTATTTGTTTTGTTATACTTGAACCTTTATTTTAATACCAGCCCTCTCTTCCCTTTTCTCCCCTCTCTTTTTAATACTTCCCTTTTCTTATGCCTCTATCTATTGTTTTCTGCCACACAAAGTTCTTCAAAGTTGTTAAATTGCGAGCGGATTGTGAAAAATTGCAAGAGGAGCCTGGGAGACATTGAAACCCTCTGCTCAGTGTGCAGCGGTGGCTAAGAAAATAAATAGAATGTTAGGTATTATAAGGAAAGGAATGGAAAACAAGAATGAGAATGTTATAATGTATTTGTATTGCTCCATGGTGAGACCACATTTCAAATACTGTGTGTGGAATTCTGGTCAACGTATCTCAAAGAAGGTTTAGCAGAATTAGAAATAGTACAGAGAAGACTGACAACAGTGATAAGGGTGATAAGAAAAGACTAAAGCAGCTAGGATTCTTTAGCTTGGAGAAAAAATGGCTGAGGGGAGATATGATAGAGGTATGTAAAATACTGAGTGGAGTGGAATGGGTGGACGTGAATTGCTTATTTGCCCTTTCCCAAAACACTAGGACTAGAGGGCATGCAATTAATTTACAAAGTATTAAGTTTAAAACAAATCAGAGAAAATATTTCTTCACTCAATGTGTAATTAAAATCCGGAATTCGTTTCCAGAGAATGTGGTAAAAACAGCTTAGCGGGGTTTAAAAAAAGGTTTGGCTAGCTTCTTAAAAGAAAAGCCCATAAGCCATTAAAATGCTTTGTTCTAGGATCAGCAACATAAAATCTTTTTTACTGCTCTGGGATCTTGCAACGTACTTGTGAACTGGATTGGCTACTGTTGAAAACAGGATACTGGGCTTGATGGACCTTCGATCTGTCCTAGTATGGCAATGCCTATGTTCTTGTGTATTGTTAACTGCTCAGATGGTATATCCCAGAGTGGTATATCAAAACTGAAAATAAAATTTTATTTCATAGACCTCTATCATATCTCCCCCTCAGCTGTCTCTTTTCCAAGTTGAAGATCCCTAACTTCTTTAGCCTTTCCTCATTTACGAGGAGTTCCATCGCTTTCATAATTTTGGTTGCTCGTTGAATTTTTTCTAATTTTGCTATAACTTTTTTTTGATATGGCAACCAGAATTGAATGCAATACTTAAGGTGAGGTCACACCACAGAGTGATACAGAAACATTATAATATTTTTGGTCTTATTTACTATCCTTTTCCTAATAATTCCTAGCATCCTGTTTACTTTTTTCACCATCGCCACACACTGGACAGAAGATTTCAGGGTATTGTCTAGAATGACTCCACAATAAATCTCATCTGCCATTTGGTTATCTAGTCTTCCAATTTGTTAAGGTCTTTCTGCAATTTTTTCACAGTCCACAAGTGTTTCAACAACTTTGAATAGTTTTGGTCATCTGCAAATGTATTAATCACCTCACTTGTTCCAATTTGCAGATCATCTATATAAATAAATCCCACCTCGAACGTTCTGAAGCTCACTCCAAGGCACTGAAGCACTGAACTCCTGTAGTCTTCGTAGGCTAGGTTATCAGGACCAGTCACCCTCACTCATAGACCCGCCCTCAGCCACGCCCCATCTGTACATAAAACGCTACCTCAACGTTCTGAAGACAAAACCTGATGAAGCCATCTGCACACTCCCTGAAGGGTTCGTTATTTCTTGGTGGTGAAGCCATGAAACTCACCATGTCTGTGTTCCCCGCCCTCGCGTCAAACGTCATGACGTCGAAGGCGCAACACAGACAGCCATCAACACACCAGCCCCCGCCCACACACATCTCACTCCCTCCATCCCTCCCACTTCAAGGCCCGTCACACCCCTAACAACCACTTAAACGCTCCCCCCTCCCTCCGATTCCAACACCCCCCCTCTGCGTTACTGCCCCCTGGACCCCCCTGCCGCGACCCTCTGCACACCACCCCTTCCTCCAAAAAACCTCCCCCGAACCCTTCCCCTACCTCTGCTAACGCCGATGAACTTCTCTTCTCGCCTGCGGGGCCTGCCTTGATGAAGGATTATCTGTCATCTCTTTGCGTGCGTCTGACATCAGACGCACGCACAGACAAGTCAACAGATGCTCCGTCAACAAGGAATGCCCCGCAGCCCTGAAAACAACTTCACCTCCCTCAGCACAGGTATGCAGAGGCTTTGGGGCATGTTTTCCGGAGCTAAAGGTGGTGTCCATAGGGTCGCGCCGCAGGGGGGGGGGGCAGGCAGTAACGCGAAGGGAGGGGGTTATAATCGGAGGAAGTCTAAAACTCGCTGGGAGGGCCGTGAAGGTTCAATTGTGAGCGACGGGGTGTGCAACTCGGGAGGGAGGGAGACACGAAGGGACGGAGGGGGGCCTTGCTAGTGCCCGTTTCATTGTGTTTTGAAACGGGCCTTCTTTATAAATATGTTTAATCTCACTGGTCCCAGTACTGATCCCTGTGGCATTCCACTATTCACCCTCCTCAATTAAGAAAAATGGCCAACTAACCCAATATTCATTTTCCGAACTTTGGCCAAAGCTGGAGCTGTAGAGTGTAAATAGCTTAATGCAACAAGAGACAGAATCCATCCATGGACTTATCCACAAACCAGTTCTAAAAGGGAAAATTTAGCACTGGTAATCTAGAATCACAGAGGATTGAGAGACAGGGGTGTGCAAGCAAAAATATTTCATTTTGTTTAATTTCCTGTGGGTTGTTTATAGATTTTTCCAGCTTTCTGCAAATCACCCCGAACTCAACTGATCACAACCTAAATCCCTGATGGCAAAGTGCAACCCTCATACAGCATCACCGAACTCAGCCCCTACCAATCTGGCAACAAAAGTTGGCAATGTTCATCCTTTCCCAAAACCTGAGTCATTCTATCCTCCCCCTGCAATTTATAGGGGATATTTGTTGTATACTTTGGGGCAAGAGCAATCTCACCCTGTTCTCGGCCCCATTGCACTAAGCAAAGGTAGTTGTAATCACTTGACAGGACTCTTTGGAGTAGGGAGAAGAAGGACAACCCCAAACCTCAGGATCATGGCAGTAAGAAGCATTGAAACAGAGAAAAAATGAAGGCAAGTAAAGACCCTGTGGCCTAACCAGTTACAACGTCTTCCAGATTGCACAGAAGTAGGCTGCTCTCTTCGAACAAGGGGGTAACCCAGGATAAAGGTGTTTCCTTGCGGAGCAGAGAAATGAATCCTCAGAAACCACTGGAAACACTTTATAGGGAACCTCTAATGCAGAGCTGCCAAGTTACCCAGTTCCAGGAGGGAGACATTTGGCCAATCCTGGTTTGGTATTTAAACCCTAAAGCATTGTGGGATATATAGTCCATGATTCTACCCATTAAAATCCAGGCTGCAGAACCTGTAATATATTAGGAAGTAAAATAAAAGTAGAAACCAGTTTCATGCCCACAGTCAGAGAGAGGAGAAATATTGGGCTTAACCACTGCCCAAAGGGTTTCACCATAAAAGGGAGGGTGAGGATTTTTACAGCTATCCCCTCTGTGAAGAAGGGTGGAAGATGCTTGAGAATGAGGTGGAGATTGTTTGTGTACAGCCTCTGGGGTATCTCTCAGCCCTGTCAATCTGAGATACTTGCTACAAATATTAACCTCATTGTATTTAGACAACAATAAGACAATCACTGAATGATGCTGCAAAGGTTTTATTTACTCTAATAGAAAGTAACCAGAGCTCCGGTAATGTCACCAGGAGTCCCTGGAGGGCTGTGGGAGTAGAGGGTACAGGGGTGGTGTCCTCAAGCGGGAGAAAGACTCTTCTGAATTTCAACAGTGAGGCTGGTCCAAAATCAAGTACAAGTCCGGTTCACTAGAGGAGGAGAGAGAGGTGAGACAGCATGAGCAGAACCAGGGGGAATATCTCGCCCCCCACCTCACAACATCATATAGAGCACAAACACTCCTACCTAGACCCTGAAACTCAGAACAGTGGAAGGAGTTCCTGATATGTCCTCAGCTAAGTAGAGTCACAGAGCTCAAAACAGGAGTTATTAAAACAAAGTTGGCTACAGTCCCAGCAAAGAGCCCTCAAAGGAGTCTCAAGTCACAGTAGAAAACATTTTGAAGAGTGCCAACCTTATTAATTTTTGAAATATGACCTATTAGATCCCACGACTGCCCCATGAATAAGTCCTGTGACTCTAAAAAGGGCTTCAGTTTATCCTTTATTGAAGGGGAGTGTTCTGGATCTTACTCAGGTTGAGAGCTATCGTCCTATTTCATCTTTGACATCATAAATATTGCTTAACAGGTTGTATTCCTTAGGTATTCAGGGTAGTGTGTTGGTTCTGCTCTATTCTATAGAGCCTTTTAAGGATGGTCTGTTATCACAACAGGTGTCTCTCATGGTTCCGCCATTTCTGCGATATTTAATGCCAATCTGTTGTGTATTGCCATGATCGGAAGTCCATTATCATCTCTATACTGATGATACTCAGTTTTGTTTTCTTGTGCTGCAATTCCTTTCTGATACTTTGTCTTTTCTGACAATCTACTTGCAAAACTTAAGCGCCTGGTGAAATGCCAATAGATTAAGGCTCAATCTAGTGGAAACTCTGAATATGTTTGTTTATTCATTTTGACTCTGGGACTTGGCCTGGTACAGTAAACTTTGCAGGAGCTGAAATTGCTAATATTAGAGAGTGAAAGTACCTCAGAGAAACCTGAAGAAACGGCTCTCTGAAGATAATTTTCGGACTGTTCTGCAAGCTCTGGTACTTACAGTATTGGATTACTGCAATTCTCTGTACTTAGGCCTCTTGCAGTCAGTGACTGATTTTTAAAGCTTTGAGAGCTGATGATTCTCCCTCACTAACCTGTTTTAGCTTCTATAAACCCTCTCGTAGTTTGCCTTCTATTGATAAGTGCTTATTGAATATTCCGTCATCTAAACATGTCAAGCATGTACACCACCTTGGGCAATTTGGTTACTGTGATTTTTAAATATTTTAACTAACGAACTAACTAAATCTCACTGTAATACGGAAATGCACACTCTACGTTTTTCAGTGACCGTCTTGTGTTAGAGGGATTTGGTGTCACTACACTTGTGTCAGTGTGATATTGATACACTATGGAATTTATTAATTTCATTTATATGAGAGAACTAAGCAGGACTGTGAGATTTTCATGTACATACTACCTAGTTGTATATATGGTAATGGAGTTATACTAATTCACATTCTTTTGGTCTGGTGTCCTTTTCCTGCTTCCCTGGGTTTCCATCTCAGTCAGATTTAGCCTCCTTTGGGCTGTGGTGTCAGGAACCTTCATTCAGGTGTTGCTCCCTGAGGTTTAATCCCCCTCACTGGTAACCCCATTTCCATCCCACCCACCCATTTCAGCTCCTAAACTCTGCCTGAGAGGCACAGATGCAGCTCCTGTGATAGAGAAGGGAGGGGTATTGCCAGGGGTCCAGTGATACCCTGAATTATTTTCTTTCTACGGAGCTCAATACTCACATTTTCTCTCATGGTAGAATAGAAGATTCTCCCGTACGCATTTCACAACAACAAAACAGAGCTTCTACAACTGATAATTGCATCTCATATTTAGTTCTGTAAATATAAGACACAGAGATTGAGGTTTGTACACAGAACACACACCAACCCTCGCCGATGACAGAACATGGGGCCAAAATTAGGAATGTTTTGTGCAATAACAATGATGGGCCCTGACACAGCTTTATGAAACATGTCATGTTGGCTCAAGTCCAAAATATATAATCAACAAGCTTTAAGATACATGAAGTATGAATTTTAAAATAATTATGACAAGATAAGTTTTGATATTTTGGATTTCTGTGATAAATTTGGGACCGAAGATGAGACAAGTGAGTTGTCGTTATCAAGAATATTTTGCCTGTTCTGGAGTCTATACAGGAGAGAATGTTTCCTCTTACAGCTTACTAAAAAAATGATTCAGATCCTGGTATCACCTCAGTGGCAGCAACACACAGTCCCTCCACTGCCAACTACTTTGTCAAGCAAGGAAGGTTATTCCAAGTCTGTAAACCTTCCAAGCCCTGCCCCACTCTTCTACAACTTGTCTCAATTTCCCCAGGCATCTAATCACACTTGCAGATGCCCCACCAGCTGCCTCTTGCCCTCTCCACTGCATAGTAACCGAATCCCTAATCAGTCTGCCAATGCCCATATCTGCCTTCCTCATTAAGTCACAAATTCGCATCCCTGAGTTCTGCATTTTTTTTCCTGAAGGGGTGGGCACATTTGCATGGTGTGGCAGGTAAAGGAAGCATTGCCCCCTCAGTCATTGTAAAACAGAATGCCTCTCTGTCATTCTCCTCCCTTAACTCCCAGTGGTCAATCATCCCCCCTTTACCTCCCCTCCCCCTCCTCTGCAGTCTGTCTCTCCCATCCCAGTTCCTCCTTGTTGCTCTGAAAGTGTCAGTGCTGAAAAGAACAGTACCATGCCACATGATATCTCATTCAAGTGTACCACAAGTCTCTTCTGAGTCCCGATCCATCTGACTCATACAGGGTCATGGATGCATACTTCCTGTTGTCTTGAGGGCAGGGTCTGAGAGGAAACTTGCCGTGCACTTAAATGTGAGACCTGGCAGCACAACACTGTACCTTTCACTGCTGACCCTGTCAGAGACACACAGAGGATCTGCGATGAGAAGGGCAGACAATGAGGGAGTGTTAAGAAAAGGAGATGCTGGACTAGGGTTACCATATGGCTCCAGAAAAAGGAGGACAGATTGAGCCAGCCGGGTTTTACTTCCATTGCTTTCAAAGCAATGGAAGTAAAACCCGGCTGGCTCAATCCGTCCTCCTTTTTCTGGAGCCATATGGTAACCCTATGCTGGACTGAGGTGGACAGAGAGGGAAGCTGCTGAGCCAACAGAGGAGAGATGCTGGACAAAGGGAAGGAGAGAGAGAGAGAGAAAAGGAACCTGATGATTTCATTTGATAGGGTGGTAGAGGGTCTGATGGGAGAAAAGGGCCGATGGTGGCAGATCTAATCTAATCTAAGCTAAAAGCCCACCTTTTTGATGTTGCTTTTAACTCCTAACCCTTGTTCACTTGTTCAGAACCCTTATTTTATCATCCTCACTTTAATATTCCCTTATCTCTTGTTTGTCCTGTTTGTCTGTCCTAATTAGATTGTAAGCTCTGTCGAGCAGGGACTGTCTCTTCATGTTCAAGTGTACAGCGCTGCGTACGTCTAGTAGCGCTATAGAAATGATGTAGTAGTAGTAGTACCCTACTCACCAATCTGGCCACTGTCTTCACCTCGTCCTCTCCTCTACCTGCTTACCCTCCAATTTCTGCACCTCAGCTCTTCCTCTCTCTGATCACCTTCACACTTCATCACCCTCCCCCTCAGTCCCGCCCAACACTAACCACTACTTCCAGGAATCTCCAGGCTGTCGACCCTCCCACCTTATCCTCTAGTATCTCTAATCTCCTCCTTTCCATCATGTCCTCCGAGTCTGTTGACAAGGCTGTCTCCACTTACAATGCCACTCTCTCCTCTGCTCTGGATGCCCTTGCACCATCCATCTCCCGTCCCACAAGGCGTACTAATCCCCAGCCATGGCTGACCCCTTGCACCCGATACCTTCGCTCCTGCGCCTGATCGGCTGAACACCTCTGGAGGAAATCTCGCACCCATACTGATTTCATTCACTACAAATTCATGCTATCCTCCTTCCAGTCCTCCCTATTCCTCGCCAAACAGGACTATTACACCCAATTGACTACTTCCCTCAGCTCTAACCCTCGTCGTCGCTTCGCCACCCTTAACTCCCTCCTCAAAGTGCCCTCCGCTCCCACCCACCCCTCCTCCCTCTCTCCTCAATCACTGGCTGACTACTTCCGCGACAAGGTGCAGAAGATCAACCTTGAATTCACCACCAAACCATCTCCTCCTCTTCACCTTATAACCCACTCCCTCAACCAAAAACCCAAGCCTCCTTCTCTGCCAATCACATTTCATGGACTTTATATTGAATACTTGCGTCTCTACCTCCAACCTTCTCATAAAAGGGGACATCAACTTACACCTTGAAGATCCTACATCAACAAACACCCAAGAATGCGAAGAATTCCTCCAACTATGAGATCTTCAGAGGCCAAATACACAACCAACCCACATTAAAGTACATGCACTAGACATCATCACACATAAATTCGCCCCTGAATTAAATCTAGTACTAACAGATACAAAGTGGACACCCACACCATGGTCCGGCCACTATAAAGCAAACCTCTCCCTCCAATGGCGAATGAAAGATTCACCCCACAAACAAGAATGAATAACCTACACCACGAGAGGCAAAATAGATCTGTTAATATTCTGGCAACAGTTCTATAATGGATGGACTATAAAGACTAATACAAACCAATTTCTCCAAGAATGGGACAATAGATGCAGAAACAAATTAGACAACATAGCACCACTCCAAACCAGAATTTCATACAGAAAGAACTCTATACCATGGTTTAACGAAGAACTGAAAAAACTAAAAACACAAGTTAGAAGACTAGAACGAGCATGGAATAAAAAGAAAGACGACTCCACACTCATCGCTTGGAAGCAACTACAAAGAAAATACAAATACACCATAAGACAAACTAAAAGAGTTTATTACAAAACTAAAATTGGACCAAACTACAAGGACACACATAAACTCTTCCAACTCGTGAACAAATTACTATATACCACACCAGTGACTTCAAACAACATAGACACACCAGCAGCAGACAATCTTGCAAAATACTTCAATGAGAAAATTATAAAATTATGACTCAAGATACCTGTCAACACCATCGACTACGCAAAGCTACTTGACTGTCTAGACCCAAACCCTGGTGAATACCAAGCGGACAGAAACTGGACCAACTTCGAGACACTATCGGATGATACCATTTCCCAAATGCTCAAAAGGTTCGCCAAGTCTCATTGTAAATTGGACATATGCCCTAACAAACTAATAAAGTCTGCCCCTCAACAGTTCATATCAGACCTCATGGAGCACTTGAACTACATGCTACAAAACGGACTCTTCCCAAAGGATAAAGGAAATATTCTACTCACCCCTATACCCAAAGACGCAAAGAAAACTTCAAGCGACTTAACTAACTACCACCCAGTAGCATCTATTCCTCTGATAACCAAACTAACGGAAGGTATGGTGACCAAACAGCTCACCGACTACTTAAACAAATTCTCAATACTCCACGACTCCCAATCAGGATTTTGACAGAACCACAGCACTTAAACAGTACTAGTTACCCTCATGTCAAAATTTAAACAAGCGCTCGCAACCGGCAATAACATACTTCTTCTACAATTCGACATGTCCAGTGTCTTCGACATGGTTGATCATGGAATACTACACATCCTTGAATACTTCGGAATTGGAGGCAATGTCCTCAATTGGTTCAAAGGATTCCTAACCACATGATCATATCAAGTGATATCTAACTCAATTACCTCAGCCACATGGATACTTGAATGTGGAGTTCCCCAAGGATCTCCCCTCTCGCCAACCCTCTTCAACCTAATGGCCAAACTACTATCCAACCAAAACCTCAATCCATACATATACGCAGACGACATAACGATCTACATACCGTTTAAACATGACTTACAGGAAATTACCAACGACATAAACCAAAGTTTCCATACTGTGCATTCATGGGCAGATGCATTTCAGCTGAAACTTAATGCAGAAAAAACACAATGCCTTATACTCAACTCACCATATAGCATGAGCAAATTCACCACCATAAACACACCAAACTTGTCACTCCCCATCTCGGACACACTGAAAATTCTTGGAGTTACCATAGATCGACATCTTACACTTGAAAGTCATGTGAAAAATACAACCAAGAAGATGTTCTATTCAATGTGGAAACTAAAAAGAATAAGACCTTTCTTCCCAAGGACCATCTTTCGCAACCTGGTACAGTCAATAGTGCTTAGTCACCTAGATTACTGCAATGCACTTTACGCCGGATGGAAAGAGCAAATCATCAAGAAACTCCAAACTGCCCAGAACACCGCATCCAGACTCATATTCGGAAAAACAAAATATGAAAGTGCTAAACCCCTAAGGGAAAAATTACACTGGCTTCCACTCAAAGAACATATCGCCTTCAAGGTATGCTCTCTAATTCATAAAATCATTCACGGAGATGCCCCAGCCTAAATGTCAGACCTGATAGATTTGCCACCCAGAAACGCTAAAAGATCATCCCACATATTCCTTAATCTTCACTTCCCCAGCTGTAAAGGTCTCAAATACAAACTAACGCATGCGCCAAACTTTTCTTACCTGGATACACAGCTATGGAACGCATTGCCGCGCAAATTAAAAACTATTTGGGAACTAACTAACTTTCGTAAATCCTTGAAGACCCACCTCTTTAACAAGGCTTACCACAAAGATCAGCAGCTGTAAATGTGACACTTCTCCACCTACCTATACCAAAAATGTCATTATAAATGCTTGGTTAAACTCTTTATTATGCTATTCACACTCTTTATGCAACACTGATTGTTATCTTCCAATCCTTATCTACCAATAACGACACATTGGAAGCCACATTGAGCCTGCAAATAGGTGGGAAAATGTGGGATACAAATGCAACAAATAAATAAATAAATAAAAAAGCTTCCGTGCTTGTTTAATGGCATATTTATATTTTCTGAGGGCCAGTTTCCATTCTTTGAGTGTGTGTTCATTTTTTATTTTTTTTCATTTACGTTCCATTTTTCTGGTTTGTGACTTTAGGGACTTAAGTTCTTCATTGTACCAAGGTGTAGAATTATACCTTTTTTTTTCAATTTGCTTTTTAAAGGAGCTAGTTCATCTAATCTACTGTTGCATCTTTTGTCCCACTCAGCAAGGAAGTGAGTAGATTCCGTGTTAATTGACCACTCGTTGTCATATATTCTAATCCAGAACTCCGTAGGATCTATTCGACCTCTTGTGGTAATGGTTGTATGTTGTTGGGTACGAAGAGGACCTTTCTTCAGCCATAGTATTGGTAAATTTAGTCTAAAGTGGTCGGACCATGGGACTTCAGACCAGTATTCATCTATTATTTGAAATTCATGCAGGAGTGGGAGTTAGTCAGATCTCATGTGGGGTCTGGGAAAAGAAGAGAAGATAACTGCAGACCTGAGGATTGTATAAGGGGGCTGAAGTGGGGGATTGCAGGGAGATGAGAGAAGAGGTGAGTAGAGAGGAGAGATAATTGGAAGGAATAAAGGTGCAGAAAAGAAAAGAGAGAAAGGGTGGTTAAGAAACAGAAGCAAGAAAGAGGTTAGGGTAGGGACAATAGAAGTGTCTTACAGATGTACTTACTTTTCAGGGGCACATATTCTACATGTATTGTCCAAGATTTCCAGGTGAAAGTCACATTTAGGGTTCTTCGTGAACTTATGAAATCTGAGGGGAGATATGATACAAGTCTATAAAATACTGAGTGGAGTGGAATGGGTAGAGGTGAATTGCTTGTTTACTCTTTCCAAAAATACTAGGACTAGGGGGCATGCAATATAGCTACTAAGTAGTAAATTTACAAAGAATCAGAGAAATATTTCTTCACTCAATGTGTAATTAAACTCTGGAATTTGTTTGTAGAGAAACTGGTAAAAGCAGTTAGCTTAGAAAGTTTAAAAAAGTTTTGGATAGTTTCCTAAAAGAAGTCAATAGAAATAGAATAAAATAAAACATAGAAAAGAAAATAAGATGAAACCTTTTTTATTAGACTAACATAATACATTTTTGATTAGCTTTCGAAGGTAGCCCTTCTTCGTCAATCAGCATTTCTCTGTTTTATTTTATTCTATTTCTATTGACTGGCTTTAGAAGTGGACTAACAGGCTACCACATC
This sequence comes from Microcaecilia unicolor, assembly GCF_901765095.1. NCBI lineage: Eukaryota > Metazoa > Chordata > Amphibia > Gymnophiona > Siphonopidae > Microcaecilia > Microcaecilia unicolor. The sequence continues at coordinate 531,531 of NW_021963593.1, read as the reverse complement.
TCTTTCCTAAAAGAAGAATCCATATGCCATTATTAAGATGGACTTGGGAAAATCCATTGCATATTCTAGGATAAGCAGAATAAAATCTGTTTTGCTCTTCTGAGATCTTGACAGGTACTTGTGACCTGGATTGGCCACTGTTGGAAACAGGATACTGGTCTTGATGGACCTTCAGTCTGTCCCAGTACAGCAATGCTTATGTTCTTATGTATTTATATTCTTATATTCTTACCCAGGTATAGCACATAAATAGTCCAAATTCTGTAAGTCTCCACAAAAAGTCTGTAAAGAATAAAAAGAAGAGTCAAAGGTCATAGGAATCCTCACATAGATGGTGCCTGGGAGGGTCTGAGAATGTGGAGTGAGTAATAATTCGAGTGTTGGGGGTGTGAAGATGGGGAGATTTAGTATCAGAGAAGTCCTTAGACGTATGGGGTTATCTAAATTTATATCTACCTCTGGAGTCACTGCATGGACACTCAGACTCTCTAAACCTAGAAAGAGGAAAAATAAAAATATTTAAATATCACAATTTGCTTGAATAACACTGTAAGCTACAACTCTGACAGTCTGCACCTCTCTTCCTAAAGTATTACAACATCCTTCTTGTCACCTCCTTCTGAGGACCAGGTCTAGTTTAATGCTATATTGGCCCTAGGCAAACATATTTTTCTGAGCCCCAGACCATGTCCCCTGCCATGATCTTTATTTATGATTTCTTCCCCCACCCCAATATTTAATAAATGTCTATATGCAAATGCACCAACCCTAAGAAATAAGATGTGAGAATTAGAATATATTGCACTAAATGAAAAATTTGATATAATTGGCATCTCTGAGACCTGGTGGAAATTCTTCAGGAAACAAAACACTCTGATATTGAGTGGGTAAATATAACATCAGGGCATAGTAACATAGCAAATGTACAGTCCATCCAGTCTGCCCAACAAGATAAACTCATTTTACATGGTACGCGATACTTATAAGTATAACCAAATTTGATTTTTCCTTGCCTTTCTAACGGCACAGACCATAGAAGTCTGTCCAGCACTGTTCCTGTACTAAAAGTTCTGAAGCTAACGTCGACACCCCTTAAAATTTACACTCCAGTCCATCCATATCTATTCAGTCACGATCAGGGCGCAGACCATAGAAGTCTGCCCAGCACTGGTTTTGCTTCCCAATTACCGGTGTTGCCACCCAATCTCCACTAAGATTCTGTAGATCCATTCCTTCTAAACAGGATTCCTTTGGTTTATCCCACACAATGTTTCCTCTTACAGCTTACTAAAAAAAATTATTCAGATCCTGGTATCACCTCAGTGGCAGCAACACACAGTCGCTCCACTGTCAACTATTTTGTCAAGCAAGGAAGGTTTTTCTGAGTCTGTAAACCTTCCAAGCCCTGCCCCACTCTTCTACAACTTGTCTCAATTTCCCCAGGCATCTAATCACACTTGCAGATTCCCCTCCAGCTGCCTAGTAGCCGAATATCTACTCAGTCTGCCAGTGCCCATACCCACCTTATTCACTGTCACAAAGTCACACTCCTGAGTATTAAAACAGGAGGAACAAAGACCAAATGAAAGACGGCATGGTTAAAAAGTGAGGTGAAGGAAGATATTACAATAAAAGAAAATCCTTCAGAAAATAATAAGAAGAAACAGCATAAGGAATGGCAAGTCAAATGCAAAGCGCTGATAAAGAAGGAAAAGATTGCGCTGGAGATAAAAATACAGTGTAAAAACCTTTTTTTAGGTATTTTAAAATCAAGAAGCTGGCAAAAGAGTCATTTGGACTGAAAGGAAAAAGGTGCTCTCAGGGAAGATGAAGCCACAGCGGAGAGATTAAGTGTGTTCTTTTCTTCACCAAGGAAGATTTGGGAGAGATACCGGTGCCAGAAATGGTATTCAAAGCTGGCGAGACAGAGAAACTGAATGAACAAAATTACAGAGCATATTCGAAAGCATGGATTAATGAGACAAAGCCAACATAGAATTACTGAAGGGAAATCTTGCCTCACCAATCTATTACATGTGGATAAAGATGAGCCAGTCGAAATTGTGTAGCTGCATTTTGAAAAGTCGTTTGACATAAGTATTGCCACACTGGGACAGACCGAAGGTCCATCAAGCCTTGCATCCTGTTTCGAACAGTGGCCAATCCAGGTCACAAATACCTGGCAAGATCCCAGCAAAGCTTAATACATTTTATGATGCTTATCCCGGAAATAAGTAGTGGATTTTTCCAAGCCAATTAAATAATGGTCTATGGACATTTCCTTTAGGAAGCCATCCAGACCTTTTTTAAACCCCGCTAAGTTAACTGCCTTTACCACATTCTCTTGCAATAAACCCCAGAGTTTAATTACACAACAATTTGTATCTACCCTTTCCACTCCACTCATTATTTTATAGACCTCTATCATTTCTCCCCTTAGCCATCTTTTCTCCAAGCTGAAGAGCCCTAGCCACTTCAGCCTTTCCTCATAGGGAATTTGAATAACTTTGTGTCATCGGCAAATTTACATACCTCACTAGTTATTCCCATATCTAGATCATTTATGTAAAAAGGATGTAAAAAGAATTGAAGCGGTGCAAAGAAAAGCTACGAGAATGGTATGGGATTTGCGTTACAAGACGTATGAGGAGAGACTTGCTGAACTAAACATGTATACTCTGGAGGAAAGGAGAAACAGGGGTGATATGATACAGACGTTCAAATATTTGAAAGGTATTAATCCGCAAACGAACCTTTTCCGGAGATGGGAAGGTGGTAGAACGAGAGGACATGAAATGAGATTGAAGGGGGGCAGACTCAAGAAAAATGTCAGGAAGTATTTTTTCACGGAGAGAGTAGTGGATGCTTGGAATGCCCTCCCGCGGGAGGTGGTGGAAATGAAAACGGTAACGGAATTCAAACATGCGTGGGATAAGCATAAAGGAATCCTGTGCCGAAGGAATGGATCCTCAGGAGCTTAGTCAGGATCGGGAGGCGGGGCTGGTGGTTGGGAGGCGGGGATAGTGCTGGACAGACTTTTACGGTCTGTGCCGGAGCCGGGGTTGGGAGGCGGGGCTGGTGGTTGGGAGGTGGGGATGGTGCTGGGCAGACTTGTGCGGTCTGTGCCGGAGCCGGTGGTTGGGAGGAGGGGCGGGTGGTTGGGAGGCGGGGATAGTGCTGGGCAGACTTATACGGTCTGTGCCCTGAAGAGCACAGGTACAAATCAAAGTAGGGTATACACAAAAAGCAGCAAATATGAGTTATCTTGTTGGGCAGACTGGATGGACCGTGCAGGTCTTTTTCTGCCGTCATCTACTATGTATTTATAAATATGTTAAAAAGCAGCGGTTCCAGCACAGACCCCTGAGCAAACCATCTACCTACCCTTCTCCATTGAAAATACTGACCATTCAACCGTACTTTCTGTTTTCCATGCTTTAACCAGTTTTAATCTACAGTAGGACACTACCTCCTGTTCCATGATTCTCCAATTTACTCTGGAGTCTTTCATGAGGTACCTTGTCAAACGCCTTTTGAAAATCCAGATACACAATATCAACTGGCTCACCTTTAACCACATGTTTGTTCAACCTTTCAAAGAAATGGAATAGATTTTTGAGGCAAGATTTCCCTTCACAAAATCCATGTTGGCGTCGTCTCATTAGTCCATGCTTTTGAATATCCTCTGTAATTTTGTTCTTTAGAATAGTCACTACAATTTTGCCCGGCACCGACGTCAGGCTCACTGGTCTATAATTTCACGGATCTCCCCTAGGACCTTTATTTAAAAATCAGTGTTACTTTGGGCACCCTCCAATCTTCATGTACCTCGCTCGATTTTAAAGATAAATGACATGTTACTAATAAAAGTAACTCATGAAAGACTCAAGAGGAAATTGGAAAGTCATGGGATAGGAGGTAGCTCCTATTATGGATTAAAAACTGGTTAAAAGATAGAAAACAGAGAGTAGAGTTAACTGATCAGTATTCTCAATGTGCTGTGTCCGCTGGTTTTTTAACTGGTAGACCTGCCATCCAAATGGCAGATGACAAGTGTAAAGTGATGCATATGTGAAAAAGGAAGCCGAACTATAGCAAATAGAATGATAGGTATTATTAGGAAAGGAATGGAAGCCAAAAATGAGGATGTTATAATGCCTTTGTTTCACTCCATGGTGCAAAAGTACCTCGAATGTTGTGTGCAATTCTGGTCACCACATCTCAAAAAAGATATAGTGGAATTAGAAAAGTATAGAGAAGGGCGATGAAAATGATAAAGAGGTTGGAATGGCTTCCCTAAGAGGAAAGGCTAAAGTGGCTAGAACTCTTCAAGGTCTATAAAATAATGAGTGGAGTGGAATGGGTAGATGTGAATCACTTCTTTCCAAAAAATACTGGACTTGGGGGCACACAATAAAGATACAAAGTAGTAAATTGAAAATGATTCAGAGAAAAAGTTTCTTCACTCAACGTGTAATTAAACTCTGGAATTCGTTGCGAGTGAATGTAGTAACAGCACTTAGCATGGTTTTACAAAGGTTTGGGTGGCTTCCTAAAAGAAGTTCATAGATCATTATTAAAATGGACTTGGGGAAATCCACTGCTTATTTCTAGGATAAACAGCATAAAATATATTGTACTGTTTTGGGATCTTGCCAGGTACTTGTGACCTGGATTGGCCACTGTTGGAAACAGGATGCTGGGCTTGATGGACCTTCGGTAAGCCAGTATGGTATCACTTTTGTACTTATGTCTTGTTTCATCTCTACAATTTGTCAGTGTGCATTCAGTTTGTTTGGGCTATTCCACATTTTTAGATGTTTTTTTCCTGATTATTTCATTTGTTGTTAATAAAATAAAATATAACACATGCAGCCTTTTAACATACATTAATCAGTTTCCTGTGTAGGAACCCATAGGTAAGTACACACTATACAGTACTTTTGAAGAACTGTTAACTAACCTACTGCATATCCCAAAAGTGCAAAATTATGCATTGGGAGAAAATTACTCCTAACTGTAGTATGTTAGGAATTTATTGCATTTGTATCCCACATTTTCCCACCTCTTTGCAGGCTCAATGTGGCTTACAATACATCATGGATGGTGGCAATATATAAGAAAATAGACATTTAGTATTACAGAAGGATCTTGGGTACATGATAATGATAAAGCATGATAATAGTATAACAAGCAAGTATTATAAGACAATTCTGGATATATGTGAAGGAGTTCACATTTGTTGATCTTTGTGGTATGCCTTGTTAAAGAGATGGGTCTTCAGTAGTCTGCGGAAGTTAGTTAGTTCATATATCGTTTTTGAGTTGCACGGCAGTGCATTGCAGAATTGTGACATATGCATTAGTTTGTATTTTAGACCTTTGCAGTTGGGGAAGTGAAGATTGAGGAATGTGCGGGATGATTTTTTAGCATTCCTGGGTGGTAAGTCTATCCGGTCTGACATGTAGGCTGGGGCATCTCCGTGAATGATTTTGTGAACTTGGGTACATATTTTGAACGTGATGCGTTCTTTAAGAGGGAGCCAGTGTAGCTTTTCTTGTATGGGTTTAGCGCTTTCATATTTTGTTTTACCAAATATGAGTCCAGCTGCAGTGTTCTGGGCTGTCCGGAGTTTCTTGATTATTTGCTCTTTGCAGCCAGCGTAGAGTGCATTGCAGTAGTCTAAATGACTGAGTACCATTGATCGTACCAGGTTATGGAAGATGGTCCTTGGGAAAAAAGGTCTTATTCTTTATAATTTCCACATTGAGTGGAACATCTTCTTGGTTGAGTTTTTCACGTGACTCCAAGAATTTTTAGGGTGTCTGAAATTGGAAGATTCAGTTTTGGTGTGTTGATGGTAGTGAATTTGTTCGTGTTATGCTGAGAGATGAGTATTAGGCATTGGGTTTTTTCTGCGTTGAGTTTCAGCTGAAATGCATCCGCCCATGAATGCATGATGTGTAAACTTTGGTTGATGTCATTGGGAATTTCCTTTAAGTCTTGTTTGAATGGGATGTAGATCATTACGTCGTCTGCATATATGTATGGGTTGAGGGTTTGGATTGATAGTAGTTTGGCCAAGGGTATCATCATTAAGTTGAATAAGATCGGCGAGAGGGGGGATCCTTGTGGAACTCCGCATTCAGGTCTCCATGTGGCTGATGTAGTCGAATTAAATGTCACTTGGTATGATCGTGTGGTTAGGAACCCCTTGAACCAGTTGAGAACGCTGCCTCCTATTCCGAAGTACTGCCAGGAAGTATTAGAAATCTCTTTCTTTTACTTGTGTGCTGAGCTGTTCCCCTCCCCCAACCACCTGGTTTTCAGCAGACATTTTAAACACTTAGGTGTTGTGATTTCTGTTTTCTTTGTGGAGCTCCTGAGCAGCCTGCAGCTCTTTACTTGTCTGCTGCCTGAAGGAAACTCAAACAGATAAGAAATGTGCTGGCGTTCCCTACCCTACAGCTGTGGTTTCTCCACATTTCTGGTGCATTTCTTAACCTTGTCTTCCCCTTGTCCCAAACAGCTGTGTAGAATAGTGGCTTAACACCGTCCTAGAGATAGGTTTTACAGCAAACACATTCCACAGTTTTTCCTACATGCATCACCTTGCACTTGCTCACATTAAACATCATCTGTCATTTAGCCGCCCCGTCTCCCAGTCTCGTAAGGTCCTTCTGTAATTTTTCACAATCCTGTCGCGAGTTAACGACTTTGAATAACTTTGTGTCATCAGCAAATTTAATTACCTCGCTAGTTACTCCCATCTCTAAATCATTTATAAATATATTAAAAAGCAGCGGTCCTAGCACGGACCCCTGAGGAACCCCACTAACTACCCTTCTCCATTGTGAATACTGCCCATTTAACCCCACTCTCTGTTTCCTATCCTTCAACCAGTTTTTAATCCACAATAGGACTTTTCTTCCTATCCCATGACCCTCCAATTTCCTCTGTACCCTTTCATGAGTTACCTTGTCAAACACCTTTTTAAAATCCAGATACACAATAACAACCGGTTCCCCTTTGTCCACATGTTTGTTTACTCCTTCAAAGAATTGAAGTACATTGGTCAGGCAAGATTTCCCCACACAAAAGCTGTGCTGACTTGGTCTCAGTAATCCATGTCCTCGGATGTGCTCTGTAATTTTGTTTTTAATAATAGCCTCTACCATTTTCCCCGGCACTGATGTCAGACTCACCGGTCTATAATTTCCCGGATCTCCCCTGGAGCCTTTTTTAAAAATGGGCGTTACATTAGCCACCTTCCAATCTTCCGGTACCACGCTCGATTTTAAGGATAAGTTGCATATCACTAGCAGTAGCTCCGCAAGCTCGTTTTTCAGTTCTATCAGTACTCTAGGATGAATACCATCCGGTCCAGGAGATTTGCTACTCTTCAGTTTGCCGAACTGCCCCATTACGTCCTCCAGGTTTACCGTGAAGTCAGTAAGTTTCTCCGACTCGTCCGCTTGAAATACCATTTCCGACACCGGTATCCCACCCAAATCGTCCTCGGTGAAGACCGAAGCAAAGAATTCATTCAGTCTCTCCGCTAAGTCTTTGTCTTCCTTGATCGCCCCTTTTACCCCTCGGTCATCCAGCGGCTCAACCGATTCTTTTGCCGGCTTCCTGCTTTTAATATACCGAAAAAAATTTTTACTATGTTTTTTTGCCTCTAATGCTATCTTTTTTTTGTAATCCCTCTTGGCCTTCTTTATCTGCACCTTGCATTTGCTTTGACACTCCTTATGCTGCTTCTTGTTATTTTCAGACGGTTACTTCTTCCATTTTCTAAAGATGTTTCTTTTAGCCCTAATAGCTTCCTTCACCTCACTTTTCAACCAGGCCGGCTGTCTTTTGGACTTCCGTCTTTCTTTTCTAATTCGCAGAATATGTATGGCCTGGGCCTCCAGGATGGTATTTTTGAACAGCGTCCACGCCTGTTGTACAGTTTTTACTCTCTCAGTTGCCCCCCTAAGTTTTTTTTTTACCGTTCTTCTCATTTTATCATAGTCTCCTTTTTTAAAGTTAAACGCTAACGTATTTGACTTTCTGTGTACAGTTACTTCAAGGTCGATATCAAAACTGATCATATTATGATCACTGTTATCAAGCGGCCCCAGTACCATAACGTTCCTCACCAGATCATGCGCTCCACTAAGGACCAAGTCTAGAATTTTTCCTTCTCTTGTCGGCTCCTGCACCAGCTGCTCCATAAAGCTGTCCTTGATTTCATCAAGGAATTGTATCTCTGTAGCGTGTCCCGATGTTACATTTACCCAGTCTATATTTGGATAATTGAAGTCACCCATTATTATCACATTGCCCATTTTGTTCGCGTCTCTAATTTCTTTTATCATTTCTGCGTCTACCTGCTCATCCTGGCGAGGCGGACGGTGGTACACTCCTATCACCGTTTTTTCCCTTTTATACATGGAATTTCAACCCACAATGATTCAAAGGTATGATTTGTGTCCTGCTGAATTTGTAATCTATCTGAGTCAAGGCTCTCGTTAATATACAATGCTACCCCTCCACCAGTCCGGTCCACCCTATCACTAAGATATACTTTGTACCCCGGTATGACAGTGTCCCACTGGTTATCCTCCTTCCACCAGGTCTCAGTAATGCCTATTATATCCAATTTTTCATTTAGTGCAATATATTCCAACTCTCCCATCTTATTTCTTAGACTCCTAGCATTTGCATATAGACATTTCAGAGTATGTTTGTTGTTCTTATTTGCATGATGCTTAGTACCTGACACTATTGATTTGACATCATTTGTCTGATCTTTAGTTGTATTTAAGGGCACCTGGCCTACCACGGTCTGTTGTGCAACCTCACTATCCAGAAACCCTATCTTCCCTGTTTGTGAGGTATCTTTGCAAGGTACCTTTTCCCAAACCATGCGCTTTTGAGCGACTGTCGGCCTTCCCCCCATTTCTAGTTTAAAAGCTGCTCTATCTCCTTTTTATATGCCGACACCAGCAGCCTGGTCCCACCCTGGTTAAGGTGGAGCCCATCCTTTCGGAATAGGCTCCCCCTTCCCCAGAATGTTGCCCAGTTCCTAACAAATCTAAAACTCTCCTCCCTGCACCATCGTCTCATCCACGCATTGAGACTCCGGAGCTCTGCCTGTCTCTTGGGCCCTGCACGTTGTAAAGAGTATGTAGGAAAGGCCCCAAGGGAACCCTGGGATAGGCCAGAATACCCCCGTTATAGGCAGGCATTCCCCAGGGAAAAACTAGAAATAAAGAACTACAACTCCCAGCATGCCCCAAGGGAGCCTGGGGATAAGAGAAACTATGTGCATTCCCCGGAGTCACCAGAGGAGGGCCGCAGGGGAAGGAGTAAGGCTGATTCTCCAACCTGGTGGAAGAGGTGGTGGAACAAGTGGGTGGAGAAAGAAGGGACTCCAAAGAACTTTAATGAAGAAAAGGGTGAGCAGCTGGGAGAAGGGCGGGGTGAAGAGAATATGGATTGGGCACCTGAGGAGAGGGAGGAGGAGAGTGAGCCTTGCCCTATGGAGTTGACTGAGCCAGAGAGCGCCCTGGAAGAGCCGATGGACTTTTCAGCTTTGGCTCAGAGAAAGCCAAGGCAGTAGCGTGGCCAAGCCGGGTCAAGCGGGAGGAGGTCAGGTAGGAGTATGACTGACCAAGAGGGTGGGACCCTAGGCTTTGAGCCCGCGCAAAGCCATTACTGTGTTTTGAAAGCCTAGCTGGACTGAGCTGTGTTTAAAGCTTGGCTAAAATTGAACAGTGTTTTTGAAAGCCTAGCTGGACTGAGCTGTATTTGAAGCTTGGCTAAAAGTGAACTGTGTTTTGGAAAGCCTAGCTGAACTGAGCTGTGTTTTAAAGCTTGGCTAAAAGTGAACTGTGTTTTGGAAAGCCTAGCTGAACTGAGCTGTGTTTTAAAGCTTGGCTAAAATTGAACTGTGTTTTGAAAGCCTAGCTGAACTGAGCTGTGTTTTAAAGCTTGGTTAAAATTGAACTGGGTTTTGAAACCAGGGCTGAATTGAGCCGTGTGGTTTTTTTTCTTCTTTTTACTGCTACTCTCCAGGAGACCGGGAGAGGAAGCAGCGGTTGAAGCCTGCACGCGGCAGCATTGTTTGTTGTTTTGGGGAAAAGGGGAGCCATACAGGAGTGGGTTTTTGTTTAGTTTGGTTTTGTGAAAGGGCTGCACCCCAGGAGAAAAGAGGATCCACTTTACAATTGGTGGCAGTGGTGGGATCTCTTCGCGAACCTGTCGCTCGAGGAGGCCAAAACCAGCAGGACAGAAAAGCCCGACGGAGGGGCCAACGCTGAGAAAGGCGCAGACCCGTCTGGGGTTCTGGTAAGCGGGGCCTAGATTGGGGGAAATAAAAGGGATCCTAGAAAAAGGGGAAACATAAGTAGTGAAACCGCACTTGGAGGTGTCCTCTGTTTTTTTTTTCCCCACCAGGAGTCGCTGTTCCGGAGCAAGGATGGACCCCAAGGAGATCTTCGCGTGGATGACGATGCAGTTCCAGAAACAGCAAGAACTGACGGGGAAGATGGTGGAAGACTCCTTGACGGCGGCACGAGAGCAGCAACAACCGGTGCTGAATATGCTCCAGGATTTTTTTCAGCGAGGGATCGAGGCTCCCAGGGGCGGTGGAGCCGGAGCAACTGGACCGGGACCAGGAGGAAGCGGTGTGGTAGGACCTTTATCCCTGAACTCACTTACTTGGGGAAAGTTGTCTGAGCAGGATAATGTAGATGATTTCCTGACCGCCTTCGAGAGGGTGGCAGTGGCCGCAGGATGGCCACAAGAGCAGTGGGCCATGCGGTTAGTGCCTTCATTATCTGGGGAGGCTCTAGGAGCCTTTAGAGACTTGGCTCCTGGGGACGCGGCCAATTATGGGAGGTTGAGAGAGGCCATTAAGGACAGATATGGACTAAGTACCCAGGCTTATAGGCGTAAGTTTCGGTCCACTAAATGGGAAAAGGGGGAAGCCCCTAAAGCAGTGGCCACTAAACTGATGGACTTGGTAAAAAAATGGTTGGAACCTGAGCGTCACTCCCCGGGAGAGATTCTTCAGGAGTTGGTAGTGGAGCAATTCCTGCAGGGTCTTCCCAGGGAGATTAGGGCAGGATTGGTCCAAAGGGGCTGTAAGACGGTGGAGGCCGTGACAGCCGGGTTGGAGTGTTATTTGGAAGCCCAACATTGGGGAGAACCCGATCTGGAGGGTGGTAAGCCCCGACCTGTGGGAGGCTGGGGTTCCAAAAGTTCCCTCTTTAGGCCAGATCCCCAGGGAGGGAAACCCGATTACGGCTGGGGTGGTAAAAAGCCTGCAGTGCCCTCAGGCCCTGAAAAAAAGGCCCCCTCGTATGAAGGAAAATTCTGTTATAAGTGTGGGAAGGCGGGGCACTTCAGGAGGGATTGCCCAGGTCGAGAGGGATGGACCTCGCAGGTTGCCCAAGGGTTTAGGCCTCGGTATACCGCCAAGGTGGAGGTGGAGGGTTTACCTATTGTAGCCATGTTAGACTCCGGGGCTGACCAGTCCATGATCTCTAGGAGGTTATGGGAACAAATAAGAAAGAGAAGGACAGGAGGTAAGGATACCTATGAGGGAGCAGTGACTATTCAATGTATACATGGGGCCAGTACTCGTTATACCCTCCATAGGGTTCACGTGAAGGGGCCCACAGGAGAGATAGAGATAGCCATGGCCGTTCTGCCCAGACTGCCACAGGAGATGATTTTGGGAAGGGACTGGCCCCCCTTTACCGAGTGTATTAGTGAAAAAAGAGTGTTGGTGACTACCCGCTCTCAGGCTGGGCGAGTCCCTGACGCTGAGGAAGAGGGAATAGGAGGTATTTTTCCTTTTCAAGGGGAGGTCTTAGGGGAACCGGGAAAAGAGAGAAAGGGGAAAGCTTTGAAAAAAAAGGAGCAGAGGGGCAGACGGGAGGCCTTGGAGCAGGCAAGAAAAGAAAGTTATCTGCCAGTAGCCCCAAAAGAATTGAGGGAACAGTTTCCCCAGTTTCATAGGGAGCAGGCCACAGACCCTACTTTAGAATATGCCTGGGAAAGGGCACGCCAGGGGGAGGGCCGGGAGGCCCCTGGCTTCATGATAGAAGGGGACATTCTATATCGCAGGGTACCCAATTGGGAGAACTCGGAAGCTGGGAGACAGTTAGTGGTCCCCCAAGCTTTTCGTCCCCTAGTAGTAAGGCTCGCTCATGATCACCCTTTGGGTGGGCATAAGGGCTCCCAGGCTACCCTGACGCAGATATTGGGGCGGTTTTATTGGCCCGGAGTTTATGGGGAGGTGGAGAGGTATTGCAAGTCCTGCCCCAACTGTCAGAAGGTGGCAGACCGAATACCCCCTAAGGCACCTTTAAAGCCACTTGCTAGGGTGGAACAACCAGGGAGGAGAATAGCCATGGATATTATCGGCCCAGTAACAAAATCTCAGAGAGGCTTCCTCTATGTTTTAGTGGTTATGGATATGGCCACGAGGTACCCCTGGGCCATACCTTTGAGAAGCATATCAGCGAAGGTCATTGCCAGGGAACTGATAAAGATCTTTTGTGAGGTGGGATTCCCCCAAGAAGTTTTGACTGACAGGGGGTCCAACTTTATGTCAAGTACCTTAAGGCAAGTGTGGGAGGCTTTTGGGATACAACATATCCGTACAGCGGCCTATCATCCTCAAACTAATTGGATGGTGGAACGTTTCAATAGAACTTTAAAGGGTATGTTAAAAAAAGCGTTAGGCGAGGATAGGACAGGTTGGGACCAACTGTTGCCCTTCGTGCTATATGCCTACAGGGAGAAGGTGCAAGACTCATTAGGAGTTGCGCCTTATGAATTGATGTTTGGACGGAGGCCCAGGAGAATTTTAGATATTTTACAGGAACACTGGGTACCCCCGGACACCTCCGATCAGTCAGTGGTCGAATACCTACAGGATCTGAGGGCCAGGTTAGATAAGTTACAGGAATATTCCCAGGATAGGCTGGAACAGAGCCAAAATCGTCAAAAGGAATATTATGATAAGGGTACTCGTGAGAGGGAGTTTGTAATAGGAGATAGGGTCCTTATCCTAATCTCAGAGGATCCTCATAAGTTTGCCTCTAGGTGGAAGGGTCCCTGGGTGGTGAGGAGGAGACTTGGGCCTCTTACATATGAGGTGGCGAACGAAAAGGGGCGGCTCCAAACTTTCCATGTTAACCTGATGAAACCCTGGGTGGCAAGGGTAGGCTTTCAGACCCGAGGGGAGGAAAAGGAGGGAGAGGAGTTGGGACCGCAAATAAGAGATATTTTCAAGCCCGGTGAACCAGGGGTTAATCCCCGGTTGACACAAGTACAAAAGAAAGAGATAGGAAGGCTCCTAAAAGGGTTTGATGATGTGTTGACGGCCTGCCCTGGAAATACTCACCTAGTAGAGCATGACATCATAACAGAAAGGGGTAAAGTCGTTCGGCAAAAGCCATATAGGCTGTCCCCCATGAAAAGGAGGGAGGTGATAAAACAGGTCCAGGAAATGTTAGACTTCGGGGTGATCGAGGAGTCAAATAGCCCCTGGTCAAGCCCAGTGGTGTTAGTACCAAAACCCGAAGGGGAGTGGAGATTCTGCATAGATTTCCGCCAGCTTAATAATATCTCTCAGGCAGATGCCTATCCTATGCCCTATATTGAGGAGCTGGTGGACAGGCTAGGATCTGCACAATATCTCACCACCCTGGACTTGACAAAAGGGTACTGGCAGATTCCCCTTACATCAGGGGCGCAAGCTAAGACCGCCTTTAGTACACCCATAGGCCTGTAATTCAGCAGCTGCAAGCTGTCAGAGGCTGCTGGACAAGGTTCTCCGACCACATCAAGCATATGCCGCCGCATATATGGATGATGTGGTAATACATAGTGGAGACTGGAACACCCATTTAAACCAGGTAGAGGCAGTGCTGCAGGCTTTTAGGGATGCAGGTCTCACCCTGAACCCAAAAAAATGTTATTTTGCGCAGTACCGGGTGAAGTATTTAGGGTATAATGTGGGAAGGGGAGAGGTCCGGCCCTTATTGAATAAGGTTAAAAGCATCCAAGAGTTTCCCAGACCAAACACCAAGAAACAATTGCGTAGATTCCTGGGGATGGTAGGGTATTACCGCAGGTTCATCTCTCATTTTTCTGCAATGGCCACTCCCTTAACTGACAAGCTGAGAGGGAAGAAGCCGGACCACTTGAGGTGGGGAGCGGAGGAGTTGAGGGCATTTGAACAGATGCAGAGGGTCCTGTGCCAGGAACCTGTGCTGAAGGCAGTCGATTTTGAAAAACCCTTTGTCCTTCAAACAGATGCTTCGGGGAGGGGGTTAGGCGCAGTGCTATCCCAAGAGCATGAAGGGGAGGAACACCCGGTGCTTTATTTAAGCCGGAAGCTCCTGCCTCATGAGGAACATTACTCCACCATAGAAAAGGAGTGTTTAGCCATACGATGGGCAGTGCAGGAGTGTAGTGTCTATTTAGAAGGGAGAAAATTTAAGTTGGTAACGGACCATGCTCCCTTGAAATGGTTGAATGTGATGAAGAATAATAATGGGAGACTAATGCGGTGGTACTTAGCATTGCAGCCTTTCCAATATTCGGTGGAGCATCGTCCCGGGCGATGTTTAGGAAATGTTGATGCCCTGTCCCGGGTGGAGGAGGAGGAGGAAAAAGAATGCGGGGGTGGAAATTTAAGGGGGGGGGTATGTAAAGAGTATGTAGGAAAGGCCCCAAGGGAACCCTGGGATAGGCCAGAATACCCCCGTTATAGGCAGGCATTCCCCAGGGAAAAACTAGAAATAAAGAACTACAACTCCCAGCATGCCCCAAGGGAGCCTGGGGATAAGAGAAACTATGTGCATTCCCCGGAGTCACCAGAGGAGGGCCGCAGGGGAAGGAGTAAGGCTGATTCTCCAACCTGGTGGAAGAGGTGGTGGAACAAGTGGGTGGAGAAAGAAGGGACTCCAAAGAACTTTAATGAAGAAAAGGGTGAGCAGCTGGGAGAAGGGCGGGGTGAAGAGAATATGGATTGGGCACCTGAGGAGAGGGAGGAGGAGAGTGAGCCTTGCCCTATGGAGTTGACTGAGCCAGAGAGCGCCCTGGAAGAGCCGATGGACTTTTCAGCTTTGGCTCAGAGAAAGCCAAGGCAGTAGCGTGGCCAAGCCGGGTCAAGCGGGAGGAGGTCAGGTAGGAGTATGACTGACCAAGAGGGTGGGACCCTAGGCTTTGAGCCCACGCAAAGCCATTACTGTGTTTTGAAAGCCTAGCTGGACTGAGCTGTGTTTAAAGCTTGGCTAAAATTGAACAGTGTTTTTGAAAGCCTAGCTGGACTGAGCTGTATTTGAAGCTTGGCTAAAAGTGAACTGTGTTTTTTGAAAGCCTAGCTGAACTGAGCTGTGTTTTAAAGCTTGGTTAAAATTGAACTGGGTTTTGAAACCAGGGCTGAATTGAGCCGTGTGTTTTTTTTTCTTCTTTTTACTGCTACTCTCCAGGAGACCGGGAGAGGAAGCAGCGGTTGAAGCCTGCACGCGGCAGCATTGTTTGTTGTTTTGGGGAAAAGGGGAGCCATACAGGAGTGGGTTTTTGTTTAGTTTGGTTTTGTGAAAGGGCTGCACCCCAGGAGAAAAGAGGATCCACTTTACAACGTGGAACAGGTAACATTTCAGAAAATGCTACCCTAGAGGATCTGGATTTGAGCTTTCTACCTAAGAGCCTAAATTTGGCTTTCAGAACATCTCTCCCACATTTTCCTATGTCATTGGTACCCACATGTACCAAGACAGCGGACTCCTCCCCAGCACTATCTAGAATCCTATCTAGGTGACGTGTGAGGTCCGCCACCTTCGCACCAGGCAGGCAAGTCACCAGGCGATCCTCACATCCACCAGCCACCCAGCTATCTATATGCCTAATGATCGAATTACCAACTACAACAGCTGTCCTAACCTTTCCCTCCCGGGCAGCACTTGGAGACATATCCTCGGCGCGAGAGGATAGTACATTCCCTGGTGGGCAGGTCCTGGCTACAGGAGTACTTCCTACTTCATCAGGGTGATGCTCTCCTTCTAGGAGACCTCCCTCCTCCAAGGTAGCACAAGGGCTACTAAACTGGAGGTGGGACTTTTCTACAACATCCCTGTAGGTCTCCTCTGTACCTCTCTGTCTCCCTCAGCTCCACCAAGTCTGCTACTCTAGCCTCAAGAGAACGGACACGTTCTCTAAGAGCTAGGAGCTCTTTGCATCAGGCACAAACATATGACATCTCACCAACTGGGAGATAATCATACATGTGACACTCAATGCAAAAGACTGGATAGCACTCCTCTCGCTGCTGGATTGCTGACTCCATCTTAGTGTTTTTTGAGTTTTTCAATAATTTAAAACTTGCTAGAGTATTAAGGATATTAGCCTAATATAAAAGTGTCTTTTACTTTATATAGTATATTGTATGATTTATTTAGTATTTCCTTCTTAGATGGTAATGAAATGTATTTAAAACTCTGTAAGAGCACTCCTTGCTTGTTACCCTAATTACAATAACTGACTATAAATGAGGAGTTGTCCTAGGGGTGGGTGGGTGGGAATACTAAATTAGATCCTGCAGTGGCTGTTAGATTCTATCTGTTAATGCTGTGGTCCAAAGCTTTTAAAACTAAGTGGAAAAGACTATGGAGATTAGTTGATAAAATTGTTTTTTATATTTTTATTTTGCCTAACACTAACCTACAATTCCTCCTTTAAACCCCAATCTTTAAGTTCCCAAAGCACAAGCAAAGTAACGTTCACTTACCAGAGAATGTCCTCTTCTCTCAGAACTTCTCCGAAAGAAAGATCAGTGGGACCTTTCCTCTTTATATACTTTTGAATCTAAGGGGCCTCTTTTGAACAGGCTGTTTGAAGCTGATTCAGCAACCTATGCAAGTATTCTACTTCCCCACACCTTAATTAACACTTAATTGAGGTCACTGGATGAGCTAACAGAAAATAACTGCCATTTAGAACAAAGGAGTTTAGTTTCTACCTCTAGAAAAGGTTTCAGTTTAAAACTATGGGGAAAATGCCTATTTCTAGAGAAAATTTCAGTTTAAAACTATGGGGACAGGGTTTGTACACCACGGCAACTAGTTAATGATGCTTGCTTTTCTCTCTCTCTCTCTCTTTTTATTCCCCCCTTAATACTAAACTATATCCTGCAGTGCCTGCTAGATTCTATCTGTTAATGCTGTGGTCCAAAGCTTTTAAAACTAAGTGGAAAAAACTATGGAGATTAGCTGTTAAAATTTGCTTTTTAATTTTGCCTAACACTAACCTACAATTCGTCCTTTAAACCCCAATCTTTAAGTTCCCAAAGCACAAGCAAAGTAGCGTTCACTTACCAGAGAAATGTCCTCTTCTCTCAGAACTTCTGTTTTATTTACTACTGATCTGGCGTTTACGTATCCCATTTGGATTGAATGGTAAGGTTCGGTTTGGGACTTAGTTGTGTTAATTTTTATTAGTTGGCTATTTTCTTTGTATCTTGTTTTGTTGTGTCCTTTCTTCCCTTTCTGTTGGTTATTTCCGTAAGTGTTTGTTTTTCCATTTAGTTGGTTGTTGTTATTTTGGTCTGGTGAGTTGTGAATGGGTTGTCTGAAGGGTTTGTGTGCTGTGGGTAGATTGTTGTTTATGTTGGGAGTAGTCCATGCGTGGTAGATTAGGGGGAGAATGTAAATTATCATGAGCAATTTGTTGGTGTTCATGTTGGCTATGGTTCATGGTGTTTGTTTATGCCTAAGGGTTTTAGTGGATGAAGATTTGTATAAGAGAAAGTGGTCCTGTCCAGTCCACAGTGAGCAAGGAAGCCAATTTGCTTAATCTTTGTTTCCCCAACCCTGCGCAGCCTTTATCCAGATCACTCAAAACAAAGCATGCAAATCTATGAGCGGCTACAAGGACGTTTAATAGACGGAGTGGAAGTGAGCCTATTTAGTCCATTATAAGCAGGAAGTCAGTTTGGTTGGTCTCTGTTTCTATTACCACTAAGCAGCCGTCATCCTGTACTCTCAAAACAAAACATTCAAACCAGGAATTATTCAGAAAGTGATGTAGAAAAAAATGCAAAATATGATTTGTCTTTTTTTCATTCTGTGTGGAAACTGTATATCTTCAGTACTGACTGCATGTCTGGTTGCCCATCTCAGAACTGATAGACATAAGTACATAAGTACATAAGTAGTGCCATACTGGGAAAGACCAAAGGTCCATCTAGCCCAGCATCCTGTCACCGACAGTGGCCAATCCAGGTCAAGGGCACCTGGCACGCTCCCCAAACGTAAAAACATTCCAGACAAGTTATACCTAAAAATGCGGAATTTTTCCAAGTCCATTTAATAGCGGTCTATGGACTTGTCCTTTAGGAATCTATCTAACCCCTTTTTAAACTCTGTCAAGCTAACCGCCCGTACCACGTTCTCCGGCAACGAATTCCAGAGTCTAATTACACGTTGGGTGAAGAAAAATTTTCTCCGATTCGTTTTAAATTTACCACACTGTAGCTTCAACTCATGCCCTCTAGTCCTAGTATTTTTGGATAGCGTGAACAGTCGCTTCACATCCACCCGATCCATTCCACTCATTATTTTATACACTTCTATCATATCTCCCCTCAGCCGTCTCTTCTCCAAGCTGAAAAGCCCTAGCCTTCTCAGCCTCTCTTCATAGGAAAGTCGTCCCATCCCCACTATCATTTTCGTCGCCCTTCGCTGTACCTTTTCCAATTCTACTATATCTTTTTTGAGATACGGAGACCAGTACTGAACACAATACTCCAGGTGCGGTCGCACCATGGAGCGATACAACGGCATTATAACATCCGCACACCTGGACTCCATACCCTTCCTAATAACACCCAACATTCTATTCGCTTTCCTAGCCGCAGCAGCACACTGAGCAGAAGGTTTCAGCGTATCATCGACGACGACACCCAGATCCCTTTCTTGATCCGTAACTCCTAACGCGGAACCTTGCAAGACGTAGCTATAATTCGGGTTCCTCTTACCCACATGCATCACTTTGCACTTGTCAACATTGAACTTCATCTGCCACTTGCACGCCCATTCTCCCAGTCTCGCAAGGTCCTCCTGTAATCGTTCACATTCCTCCTGCGACTTGACGACCCTGAATAATTTTGTGTCATCGGCGAATTTAATTACCTCACTAGTTATTCCCATCTCTAGGTCATTTATAAATACATTAAAAAGCAACGGACCCAGCACAGACCCCTGCGGGACCCCACTAACTACCCTCCTCCACTGAGAATACTGGCCACGCAATCCTACTCTCTGCTTCCTATCTTTCAACCAGTTCTTAATCCATAATAATACCCTACCTCCGATTCCATGACTCTGCAATTTCTTCAGGAGTCTTTCGTGCGGCACTTTGTCAAACGCCTTCTGAAAATCCAGATATACAATATCAACCGGCTCCCCATTGTCCACATGTTTGCTTACCCCCTCAAAAAAATGCATTAGATTGGTGAGGCAAGACTTCCCTTCACTAAATCCGTGCTGACTTTGTCTCATCAGTCCATGTTTTTGTATATGCTCTGCAATTTTATTCTTAATAATAGCCTCCACCATCTTGCCCGGCACAGACTCACCGGTCTATAATTTCCCGGATCTCCTCTGGAACCTTTCTTAAAAATCGGAGTAACATTGGCTACCCTCCAGTCTTCCGGTACTACACTCGATTTTAGGGACAGATTGCATATTTCTAACAGTAGCTCCGCAAGTTCATTTTTTAGTTCTATTAATACTCTGGGATGAATACCATCAGGTCCCGGTGATTTACTACTCTTCAGCTTGCTGAAGTGACCCATTACATCCTCCAAGGTTACAGAGAATTTGTTTAGTTTCTCCGACTCCCCCGCTTCAAATATTCTTTCCGGCACCGGTGTCCCCCCCAAATCCTCCTCGGTGAAGACCGAAGCAAAGAATTCATTTAATTTCTCCGCTACGGCTTTGTCCTCCTTGATCGCCCCTTTAACACCATTTTCGTCCAGCGGCCCAACCGACTCTTTGGCCGGTTTCCTGCTTTTAATGTATCTAAAAAAATTTTTACTATGTATTTTTGCTTCCAACGCTAATTTCTTCTCAAAGTCCTTTTTTGCCCTCCTTATCTCCGCTTTGCATTTGGCTTGGCATTCCTTATGATCTATCCTGTTACTTTCAGTTGGTTCTCTTCTCCACTTTCTGAAGGATTGTTTTTTGGCTCTAATGATTTCCTTTATCTTACTGTTTAGCCACGCCGGCTGACGTTTAGTCTTTTTTCCCTTTTTTCTAATACGTGGAATATATTTGTCCTGAACCTCCAGGATGGTGTTTTTAAACAGCATCCACGCCTGATGCAAGTTTTTTACTCTGCGAGCTGCTCCTTTCAGTCTTTTTTTCACCATTTTTCTCATTTTGTCGTAATCACCTTTTCTATAGTTAAACGCTAGCGTACTTGATTTCCTAGTTTCACTTCCTTCAATGCCAATATCAAAACCGATCATATTATGATCACTGTTATCAAGCGGCCCTCGCATCGTTACCCCCTGCACTAGATCATGAGCACCACTAAGGACTAAGTCTAGTATTTTTCCTTCTCTTGTCGGCTCCTGAACTAGCTGTTCCATGAAGCTGTCCTTGATTTCATCAAGAAATCTTATGTCCCTTGCGTGTACAGATGTTACATTAACCCAGTCTATATGCGGGTAATTGAAATCCCCCATTATTATTGTGTTGCCCAGTTTGTTTGCGTCCCTGATTTCCTTTAACATTTCCGCATCCGTCTGTTCGTCCTGGCCAGGCGGACGGTAGTACACTCCTATCACTATCCTTTTCCCCTTTGCACATGGAATTTCAATCCACAGTGATTCCAAGGAGTGTTTTGTTTCCTGCAGAAAGACTCGATCTATCTGCTGCTTTTGACACTGTTGATCACAGCCTACTCCTTGATATGCTGTCCTCACTTAGATTTCAGGGCTCTGTTCTTTCCTGGTTTTACTACTACTACTATTTAGCATTTCTATAGCGCTACAAGGCGTACGCAGCGCTGCACAAGCATAGAAGAAAGACAGTCCCTGCTCAAAGAGCTTACAATCTAATAGACAAAAAATAAATAAAGTAAGCAAATCAAATCAATTAATGTGTACAGGAAGGAGGAGAGGAGGGTAGGTGGAGGCGAGTGGTTATAAGTGGTTACGAGTCAAAAGCAATGTCAAAGAGGTGGGCTTTCAGTCTAGATTTAAAGGTGGCCAAGGATGGGGCAAGACGTAGGGGCTCAGGAAGTTTATTCCAGGCGTAGGGTGCAGCAAGACAGAAGGCGCAAAGTCTGGAGTTGGCAGCGTACCTTTAGTGTATACTCTAGTGGATCCTCTTCTACTTCTATCCCACTGTCAGTGGGTGTACCTCAGGGATCTGGCCTGGGACCTCTTCTCTTCTCCATCTATACTTCTTCCCTTGGTACTCTGATCTCATCCCATGGTTTTCAGTATCATCTTTACGCTGATGACTCCCAGATCTACCTCTCCACACCAGAAATCTCAGCCAAAATCCAGGTCAAAGTATCAGCCTGCCTGTCTGACATTGCTGCCTGGATGTCTCAGTGCCATCTGAAACTAAACATGACCGAGCTTCTCATCTTTCCCCATAAACCAACATCTCCTCCTCCCCCATTCTCTATTTCTGTGGATAACACTCTCATCCTTCCTGTCTCATCAGCTCCTAACCTTGGGGTCATCTTCAACTCCTTCCTCTCCTTCTCTGCACATATTCAACAGACTGCTAAAACCTGTCGTTTCTTTCTCTATAATATCAGCAAAATTCACCCTTTCCTTTATGAGCACACTACCAGAACCCTTATCCACGCTCTTATCACCTCTCGCTTAGACTATTGCAACTTGCTTCTCACAGGTCTCCCACTTAGCCATCTCTCTCCTCTTCAATCTGTTCAAAATTCTGCTGCACGACTAATATTCCGCAAGGGTTGTTATGCTCATATTAGCCCTCTCCTCAAGTCACTTCACTGGCTTCCTATCCGTTTCTGCATACAGTTCAAACTCCTCTTATTGACCTATAAGTGCATTCACTCTGCAGCTCCTCAGTACCTCTCCACTCTCATCTCTCCCTACATTCCTCCCCAGGAACTCCGTTCACTGGGTAAATCTCTCTTATCTGCACCCTTCTCCTCCACTGCTAACTCCAGACTCTGTTCCTTTTATCTTGCTGCACCATATGCCTGGAATAGACTTCCTGAGCCGGTACGTCAAGATCCATCTCTGACCGTCTTCAAATCTAAGCTAAAAGCCCACCTTTTTGATGTTGCTTTTAACTCCTAACCCTTGTTCACTTGTTCAGAACCCTTATTTTATCATCCTCACTTTAATATTCCCTTATCTCTTGTTTGTCCTGTTTGTCTGTCCTAATGAGATTATAAGCTCTGTCGAGTAGGGACTCTTCATGTTCAAGTGTACAGCGCTGCGTACATCTAGTAGCGCTATAGAAATGATAAGTAGTAGTAGTAATCTATGATAGAGGACTATAAAACCAATAGTGGATTTGATTGAACTTTGATCTAATCCATATCTTATGAAAGAGAATAAAGAACTCAGAATCAACACATTGGTCTGATAACCTTTCCTCTATACAGAGATCCTACAGTTCTTGATTTTTTCAGATTTTATCCACTTTTAAGAGGTGACTATACCTGGGAGGCTGGAAAGTGTCAGGGTGATCAGCAGAAAAGTGACAGCTCCCTCCATGATCTAGATCAGATAGTCTTTCTCTCTTGTCTCTGAGTCTTCAGATTCTGCTCTGGATCTGCGAACTGTGATCTATATATACTGGAAGAGTCACTCCACCCTCACTGGAGGAAGAAACTGGAGGAAGACAGAGATTGGTTCGCGTCTAGAATCCTCCCTCTCTCAAATCAAATTATTTGAAAGAGCCAATTGAGGGGCTCATATGAGAGAGGGGGGATTCTAGACGCGAACCCACCCGGGGTTTGTGTCCACTATTGGAGTTTCAAGTTGAAATTTGTTTTGTAAGTAATGAAGTTTTGAATATGAAAGGTTTCTAAGAAACACTGAAAAATATCCTAGTGTAACCCCACCCCTCTCCTGAGCGAACTCCCAAAATCTAAATAACTTTCTAAAATTCTTTTCTTAAACAGTCAAGGCCGAGCACCATAAATGCCTGACTCAGGAGAAAGGGAAGGATACAAAAAAACTCAATAAAAATTTAATACATAAATTTTTATTTAAGACAATCAACAATCCCTACAATTAAACCCCTATGCATACCCCATACATCCTGTTATAGAATCTTAAATTAAAGAACATTACGATGTGATACAGACTTGATAATCATGTTTTTTTTCCCTCAGATTTCTTTTTACTGGACGGATATCCCATCTGCAACAGAAACTTTACTCCAGTATCAGATACGTATTTTCTTGGTTTAAAACTTAGTAATAAAACCTCTTTCTTGTTAAAATAGAACAGAGTGCTTTTCTTTTCCAAAGAATTTGATTCTTTGTGCCCAATTTTTATTTTTCAGGTTCCAGTATGCGGAGCTACAGATGTCCCTTCCTTGCTGGATCTCAGGTATTGTTATTTTTTATTTATTTATTTATTTGGAACACCCACTTAGCTCAGTCTTTTTGCCTTCGGACAAAAATTCCCTTTCTTGCGTGGGGGCCCAGTGTCTCTGCAGCGATAGATGCACTTCAACGCGCTCTCCTCTTCCTTCAGCTGCTGCTCAGGGGCTCCGTCCCCTAGTAGATGATCAGATGGAACAGGAATCCGCACCTACTATTCTAATCTTTAAAAATCAATAAAAGAAACCCTAAACCCTAACTAGTACAGAATATTATGTAACTTCTCCCATTGCACAACTGACACATGAAGGTATTCCAACTGTCCAAAACGCTTACGCCTTCCACCGATCCTAACTGCCTCATTACTATGTAACTCAACCTACACCATCCACCGACCTTAACTGTGTCCCTTGGCTTCTTTTTCTACCTTTTTCTCTGGGACTTTTACATAGAGATGGACATGTTAAGCATAAGAATATCTAGCTCAAAGCTATAATTTGTGGGCTTCGTGTATTAGATAAGTGTCCCTTTACATTATTTACCAATCCCCCACATTTAATATTTCTTGGGATGATTACCTCTGCATATGGGACAGATAGCACTTAGTCCTATGCCCAAATCAAAAGGTTTAGATGTATCATCTTTGTACAACATTAGGCCAATAGCTGGCATTCCTTTAGTCACTAAACTGCTTGAAATGCTTATAAGTAAGCAACTGCAGGTTTATTCATCAGTGCATGCTTTTTGCCATCTGCACATGATCCTGTCTGACTCAATTTATTCTAATTAAGTCTTATGCTTGACTTACTTAATTTACAGATGAGGATAATGGATATACCGTGCAGATCTTTATCTGCCGTGATCTACCACGTTACTCAGAAAGAAAGCCCTGGCATGGACCACTCTAGTACAGGAACAGAAAATTACTGTCCTGAACAACCTGGAACACTTCCCGGCTGCCCTTTCCCATGACTTTGGGAACGGGACTGAGCCCAGTTGGCTTGTGTTAGGGCTGACAAACAGTGATAGACTCTGCAATAGAATTTCGGCACTGGGCCAGTGACCTTGACAGAAATGAACTGACTCTTCGTGTCCTTTTCCAATTGGTTTTGAAAGTTTACTTAAAGATGAGTTGGCAGGACTAGATCTTCTGGCTTTTCTAGAGGAGCTATGAATGCTGGGTATTTACATAGAATCCGATCAGGATGCCACCTGGAAAGTTCTACTGAGAGGAATGAATGATGTCTGTTGTCCATTTAACATACTTTATTCATAATTTTGCAGGTGCGCTGAAAAATGATTCTGCACGTGTCCCAAACCCACGCCTACGCTACCGCAGGCTGTTTTTCAGCGCACCATAGTAAAAGGACCCCTCAATCTATGTTGGCTTTTGGGCTCATTTTCAAAACAGAAAAATGTCTAAAAAGTGGTGTAAAGCAGCATTTGGAGGTTTTTCTCACAAAAACTACCTCTATTCAGGAAACCTGGACTGCCCTTACTTGACCTTTCCCCCTTTAGATTGTAAGCTCCTTGGAGCAGGGACTGTCCTTTATGTCAATTTATGTTAATCTGTACAGCGCTGCGTAACCCTAGTAGCGCTCTAGAAATGTTAAGTAGCAGTAGTAGTAGTAAAAACGTCCAAATCAGTATTTTTGAAACCTATTTTTAGATGTTTTTCTATGACGTCCGTCAGAAGTGCGTCCAGATATCAAGGGGGTGTGTTCAGGCCAGGACATGGGTGTTCCTAAGACTTAAATGTTTTGCAGCCATAAAGGAACAAAACAACACCCTCCAGGACTAAAACTAAGATGTTTTGAGCTAGACCTGAAGGTGCCCTAACTAACCAGATGACCACTGGAGGGAATCAGGAATAACCTCCCCTGATTCCCCCCATGGTCACTAACCCCCTCCCACCCCCCAAAATGTGACAAAAAAACATTACTTGCCAGTCTCTATACCAGCCTCAGATGTCCACTAGAACAGCATGCAGGTCACTGTCAGCCCTCCAAAATGCACCAGTAACCCCTTGTACCCACATATAGGTGCCCCCTTAATCCGTAAGGGCTACAGTTGGGAGTAGTGGGTTTTGGGGGGCTCAGCAGCCAAGGTAAGGAAGCAGTGGTGAGATGTGTACCTGGGAGCATTTTATGAGGTGCCCTATTGCATTCCTGGGATTTCAGGGGGACCAGTCTACTAAAAATGCTGGCTCCTCCTACATCCCAATGGCTTGATTTTGTGTGTTTTGCACTTGGACCAAAAAATAAAACGTCCAAATCACAAAACCTTGTTCAAGACAGTATTTTCAGAAAAAAAAGATAGACATTTTTCATTTTTGAAAATGACTTTTTTTCCTATTTACATTTTGGACGTTTTTTTGCAAAACGTCCAAAGTTGGGCTGAGATGTCATATCGAAAATGACCTATTTGTCTCATTATTCCATGCTTTTTAATATGCTGTGTAATTTCTTTCTTTTTTTCTTTATAATAGTCTCTACATTGCTGTATGACACAGACAGACATCAAGCTGTGCTTGACCTACAAACCTTGAGCATATGCGCCAGGCACAGTCTACCCCTAAACGTCCTAATGCTCATTGCTAACAGCCCATCTTTTTAATTTAATATATATACTTGTAGTTTTTTGTGGATTATGATTCTCTTCCTGGTGTTCTAATTACTTAAGTCTCTTCTACACCTTCCTCTAGTTGTTCTTAGTTCTTTCTTTCCTTTTCTTCTCATCTTCGATTTTCTTTTACAGTAGGTTCTTACGTATTGAACTACTTATTCATTATATATTGCAGCCTTTCTGGAAGATGCTTGTATAAATTTGCACCGCTATTTGCTCATTTGTAATATTATTAATTAGCTGGATTCATCTTGTTCTGGTTATAATAATAATAACATTATTTGAAGTTTTTGAGCATATAGCTTTGAACGATTAACTGACAAGCAGGCTTTCTGAGCTTTACGCTGGACTGCTTTGCTTCATAATTCCAACCCTATCCTCAGGGCAGTCAGAAGAAATCACATTTCCTTCCCCTAATCCCAGAGAATCAGTAGAAGTCTCTCAGAATTCCTTAAAAAATTCTGTCAGCTTTCTTTAGCAATATTAACAATTCTCAGGAACTATTTCCCTAGAAGCCCAATTACTTAAATCACCAAATTTTAACCGAAATCTGCCAACTCTCCCTGAAGAAGCCCACCCTGCCCAACATCCACTCCCAACTGAACCACCTGATGCTCAAGCTGTAATCATAACAATAGTCACCTACTGCTCTCAGAAGCAACTGGAACTTTAGATTTTCACAACCGTCAATGTGAAACATTAGCTGCTCGATACAGGTTATCAATAGAAATCAAACAAAATAAAACATGGAAAAGAAAATAAGATGGACATAACCTAATACATTTCTTGATTAGCTTTCGAAGGTTGCCCTTCTTCGTCAGATCAGAAATAAGCAAATGTGGTAGCAGATAGTATATATGAGAGAAACATCAAAGCATTACTTTGACAGTCTGACAGAGTGGGAGGGTGGGGGTGGGTAGGAGGTATGCATGGGGACATCAAAGCATTTCATTGATATTCTAACAGAATGGGTGTTGGTAGGTGAGAGGATGGTAATAAACAGAGAAATACAGCTTTATGTTTTATAATGAGTTAGAAAACCCAGATCCTTATTAAGTCCTGTTTGTTGGGTGTCAAAATATTCAATCATTCTTATTTCAAAGGTCTTACGTCCCTGTATTGTTTTAAAATTACCGTTCAGTATTCTTACTGTGAAATCACTGGTGCAGTGTTCTGGTCATGTGAAGTGTTGGCCCACAGGGGTGGGGGCCTGACTGGCACCGGCTATTTTCATGTGATGTCTGTGTAGATTGAATCTTGTCTTAAGCATCTGGCCTGTTTCTCCAATATAGCATCCTTTGTTACATTTCTTACACTGAATGATATATACCACATTGGAAGATGAGCATGTAAAATAGTCCTTTATGTTGAATATTTAAGCACATCCATATCAAAGTCCTGCTAACTCTAAATGTAAAAACTGTGCACTTCTGTGGACATCACACATTTTCCTCACAAAACTCAATACAATTTCTTGATATATACTACTAGCTCTACCCGGCCACGTGTTAATACAATTTCTTGATATATACTACTAGCTCTACCCGGCCACGTGTTGCTGTGGCTCAGTCTGGTTAAATGGAAAAGAAAGAAAAGAGGAAGCGCACATTTCTAAGATGTTTAATTTCACAACGCTTGTGGGTATACAATATTTTTGTTGTTCCATTGTGTGTGCAGAGATAGAGATTGTCTGGTTTGCCGACTGTAGAACATGCAACATATAATTGTCCATGTGAGAAGCAATCCGTGTGTAGATGTAAACGGGTGAATTCTAAAGATTGGCCCTGAGCTTTGTTGATGGTGATTGCAAACGCCAATCGAATTTGGAATTGCAATCTGTTAAATTGAAATGGCATATCTGTTGGAATCATAGGAATGCGAGGAATGAGCAAATGAAAAGAAAAAAAGCAGATCAAAAAAGACAAAAAAATAGAACAGGAGGGTAACAGAAGAAGTGGGTTATTACAAGTTACCCGACGTGGCCACTTTTCGCCCTCAGGCTGTGTCAGGGGTAAAAAACCTACAAAATAAAAAGACATAGTGAATAAAACATAAACATCACATTGTATATTTGATAATAAAACATATCTAAAAGCACTATCACATCATATAAAATAAAAACAGATCAAATCTAAAAACATAATACAATAAATATATCAATCAATATCAGTTAAAACATTCAGATTAAATATGCATGCAATAAAATTATAATTTTAATACAAGACATGATATCAACAAAAAATAATAATATCAACACTAAATGTATATCAACAGAACTGCATATGACAGATAGGTGGAGATATACAACACTAACATAACTGAATGACCGTACATACTAAATATCACCTACCTAATAGGGGTAAAAAGCAAAGTGAACCCCTAAAAGTGGTCATACAACCACCTAGAAAATACAAAATAAATAAATAAAATCTCACAACGCTTGGCTTCAATTGCCATCTTTTATGCACATTTCAGGAAATCTAGACTGCCCCAATTTGACTGCCCCCACTTGTTAGCCCTCTGCATCTGAAATTCTCACTTTATGGTCAAAAATGAGGTCCAGACCCCATGGTCCACCTAAGAAATCCCTAGAGATGTCATCCACCAAAAATAATTTTCTAAAATGTATCTGTGGAACCCTAGCAAAACAAAATCCAAAAATCTCATAGAAAAATAAAAAACCCAAAACATCTCTTACCTGGCTCCCAATATGCTTTGGTGCAGATGACCCTCTTCAATTTCCAAGGAACTCCGGCTTCAACTTGGGTTTACTTCAGCTCCAAAGCCCCACTGAGCATGTGCTAAATTGTTCACATGCTCATCTCCCCAGCCCTAGCAAAAACCAGAACCAAGACCTTCCATTTTCCTGCTAGACTACCTTCCCTGTTAGACTTGCGGAGAAAACTGTGAGCCCTCCAAAACCCACCAAGTACTATTGTACTTGCAGGCATAAGGGCTATTATAGTTATGTACAGTTAGGTACAGTAGGGTTTTGGTGCATTTTAAAGGGCTCACCACATAATATAAAGGGGTAATGGTGAGATGTGTACCTGGGACAATATTTGTGACGTCCACTGCTGTGCTGGGATGTGACTTTTTTGTGTGTTTTTCTGTTTAGATTTTTTTTCTACATTTGCCCCATCAGTAACATGTTTATAGATGACCCATTTTGAACAAACACAGGTCGATGAAAATCATTGGTCATCTTACATTTACTCATGGTATCGATATATCGATGACATATTTGTATGATGGAAATGTGATGAACAGAGCCTCCATGAGTTCTATCAATGGTTGTACCACCAGGATGTACATATAAAATTCACCATGCAATAGTCACAGCAACACATTGTTTTTTGAAATGTATTGGTGCGACTAGACAAAGAAACATATTCTACAGAAGTCCATATTAAGAAGACAGATCGCAATTCTCAGTACCCTTCTCCACCACCGCCAACTCCAGGCTCCGCTCATTCTGCCTCGCCTCACCCTATGCTTGGAACAACCTTCCTGAGCCCTTACGCCAAGCCCCCTCCCTGCCCGTCTTCAAGTCTTTGCTTAAAGTCCAGCTCTTCAATGCTGCGTTCGGCACCTAACCCTTACCGTTCAGTGAATCCAGACTGCCCCAATTTGACTGCCCCTATCGGACCGACCGTTCACTTGTCTATTAGATTGTAAGCTCTTTGAGCAGGGACTGTCTCTCTTTGTTAAATTGTACAGCGCTGCGTAACCCTAGTAGTGCTCTAGAAATGGTAAGTAGTAGTAGTAGTAGTAGTAATTCATTTCTACACTATCAAAGCCATCATCCATTAACCTACTTCATCAAAAATTGGAAGCACCAGTAGCAGCTAGAATTAGAGGAGGGGACAGGGGTCGCAAATTGCTCCCAAAAGGATTAAATAATAGAATAGATTGAAAGGTATTTTTATAATTTACCAGGATTAAAAATAAGGGCTGCCTATATCTTTGCTATTCTTCTACACAGTTTTTTAGCACCACTACTTCCGGTCTCTCTATGATAAGGTAATTTTCTTAAAGGTCCTTGATTGGACAGCAGGTGACAGAGTCCTTTTAAAAATGGTGGTCTTTCTCAAGGACAAATTCATACAGGCACTTCTGTCAGGTAAACTTATAACTAAATATTTAGGGGAAGTGTAGGCATGGGTTTTGTTCACAGGCAGTGGCGTTCCTAGGGGGAGGGGCGGTGGGTGCGGTCCACCCCGGGTGCATGCTGCTGGGGGGTGCCGTGCGCGCCTGTCTTTCGTTCATTCCAAGCTCCCTCTGCCCCGGAACAGGTTACTGGCATGCACCAGGGGGGGTTCTTTCGCGGGGGTCCTTTCGCCGGCGGGGTCATGCTGCATCTGGGGGAGGGGAGCGCTGCACCTGGGGGGCGGGGCGCATCGGCAATCTGGCCCGGGTGTTAGCCCCCTAGGAACGCCACTGTCCAGAGGCAGATCCATTTTTCAGTGCGCCTGCAAAAAATGCCTCTTTTTTTGCCGAAAATGGATGTGCGACAAAATCAAAATTGTTGCATGTCCATTTTGGGTCTGAGACCTTACCACTAGCCACAGACCTAGCGGTAAAGAATTTGGGTGGTAATGACCTACATGCATCATATGCCACTTGGTGTGTGTCCGCTACGTGTGCCAGAAAATAAAAAATATTTTTCAGACGTGTGTAGCAGATGTACGCCAAAATTGAAATGAATGCAAGGGCCATGCAATAACTGGGTATGGCAATACTTATGTACTTCATTGAACCTTTTCTAATCCTGCTA
Source organism: Microcaecilia unicolor (assembly GCF_901765095.1). Taxonomy (NCBI): domain Eukaryota; kingdom Metazoa; phylum Chordata; class Amphibia; order Gymnophiona; family Siphonopidae; genus Microcaecilia; species Microcaecilia unicolor. The sequence continues at coordinate 500,498 of NW_021963593.1, read as the reverse complement.
TATCATTTTTTAAAATACAGTGATCAGAACTGAATGCAAAACTCTAGGTAAGGTCACACCTTGGAGCAATATAGAGGCATTACAGTACTCTCAGACTTTTTTACCATCCCTTTCTTAATAATTCCTAGCATTTTGTTTGCTTTTTTGGACGCCTGCACACACTGGGCAGAAGAATCAGTGTACTATCTACAATGACACCTAGATCTTTTCTTTGGTTCTGATCAAGATGGACCCTAGCATTAAGTACAGTGGTGGAAATAAGTATTTGATCCCTTGCTGATTTTGTAAGTTTGCCCACTGACAAAGACATGAGCAGCCCATAATTGAAGGGTAGGTTATTGGTAACAGTGAGAGATAGCACATCACAAATTAAATCCGGAAAATCAGGGCAATCAGACATGCAGTCAGTACTGAAGATATACAGTTTCCACATATAATATTTTGCATTTTTTTCTACATTCTACAATTAGGAGTAATTTTATCCCTATGCATCATTATGTAGTTGGTTAGTTAACAGTTCTTCAAAAGTACTGTATAGTGTGCGTTAAATCAGTGTAATGTGTACTTACCTATGGGTTCCTACACAGGAAACTGATTAATGTATGTTAAAAGGCTGCATGTGTTGTATTTTATTTTATTAACAACATATGAACTAATCAGAAAAAAACATCAAAACATGTGAAAGAGCCCAAACAAACTGAATGCACACTGACAAATTGTAGAGATGAAATAAGACATAAGTACAAAAGTGATACCATACTGGCTTACCGAAGGTCCATCAAGCCCAGCATTCTGTTTCCAACAGTGGCCAATCCAGGTCACAAGTACCTGGCAAGATCCCAAAACAGTACAATATATTTTATGCTGCTTATCCTAGAAATAAGCAGTGGATTTCCCCAAGTCCATTTTAATAATGATCTATGAACTTCTTTTAGGAAGCCACCCAAACCTTTGTAAAACCATGCTAAGTGCTGTTACTACATTCTCTCGCAACGAATTCCAGAGTTTAATTACACGTTGAGTGAAGAAACTTTTTCTCTGATTCATTTTAAATGTACTACTTTGTAGCTTTTTTTGTGTGCCTCCTAGTCCAGTATTTTTTGGAAAGAGTAAACAAGTGATTCACATCTACCCTTTCCACTCCACTCATTATTTTATAGACCTTGAAGAATTCTAGCCACTTTAGACATTAGGGAAGTCTTTCCAACACCTTTATCATTTTCATCGCTCTTCTCTGTACCTTTTCTAATTCCACTATCCAGCTCATTTTCGAAATGAGAAGGGCATCCATCTTTGGGAGATGGGCGTCCTTCTACCAAGGGTGCCTAAATCAGTATAATCGAAAGACGATTTTGGGCGCTTTCAACTGCACTCTGTCGCGGAGACAAAGCGCACGGGTGCATGTCGGCACAGAAGCGAAGGTGGGACAGGGGCAAGCATAGGAGTGGTTAACAGATAAGTGGATTAAGGCCATAATGGAAAAAAGAAGGGCACCTGTAGCGAGAATTTATGTCGTTTTTTCTGGACCCTTTTTTTTAGGTCCAAGTCCCCAAAAAGTGCCCCAACTGTCCAGATGCCCACTGGAGGGAATCAGGGATGACTCCTGACTCCCCCAGTGATCACTAACCCCCTCCCACCAAAACCACATGTCACACCCAGCTCTATGACAGCAGTATGCAAGTCCCTGGAGCAGTGTTTAGTGGGTGCAGTGCACTTCATGCAGGTGGACCCAGGCCCATCCCTCCTACCTGTTACACTTGTGGTGGTAAATGGGAGCCCTCCAAACCCCCTGTACCCACATGTAGGTGCCCCCTTCACACATAAGTGCTATGGTAATGGTGTAGAGTTGTGGGGAGTGGGTTTTGGGGGGATTTGGGGGGCTCAGCACCCAAGGTAAGGGAGCTATGCATCTGGGAGGTATTTTAATGGATTTTTTTTTATTTTTAAAAGTGCCCCCTAGGGTGCCTGGTTGGTGTCCTGGCATGTGAGGGGGACCAGTGAACTATGAATCCTGGCCCCTCCCATGACCAAATGCCTTGGAGTTGTTTGTTTTTGAGCTGGGCGGCTGAAAACCGATACAGCCCATCTCAAATTCCCCCAAATCCGATGCATTTGCCAGGCACAAACCGTATTATCGAAACAAAAGATGGACGCCCATCTTTTTTGATAATACGGTTCACCCCGCCCCTTTGCCGGAACGTCCCGCGTTCGATTATGCCCCTCCATCTTTTTTGAGATGTGTTGACCAGAATTGCACACAATATTCGAGGTGCGGTTGCACCGTGGAGTGAAACAAAGGTATTATAACATCCTCATTTTTGTTTTTCATTCCTTTCCTAATAATACCTATCATTCTATTTGCTATAGTTCGGGTTCCTTTTTCACATATGCATCGGTCATCTGCCATTTGGATGGCAAGTCTACCAGTTAAAAAACCAGCGGACACAGCACATTGAGAATACAGATCATTTAACTCTACTCTCTGTTTTCTATCTTTTAACCAGTTTTTAATCCACAATAGGAACTACCTCCTATCCCATGACTTTCCAATTTCCTCTTGAGTCCTTTATGACGTACTTTTATTAGTTAATTATACAAACCAGGGTATAATATCATGGAGATAATACCAGTGAAAGGATTGGCCCAAAAGTGTACTGAAATATATTTTTGTGTTAATATATGGAAATCATAAGGAAGTTCTCAGAGTATAAACTTACCCAAGCGAGGGTACACCGAAGTGATTTACGTCTCTAAGGGTGGACAAGCTTCTCGATCATAGAACTTCTCTTTGAATCTTTTCAATTTATATAAGCAAATGTACACCTGTGCTCTTATTTAATTTCAAATAATAAAGTGAAATAAATGTTCACCTTCCTCAAAACTAAAGAACTAGTGGGTCAATCCTATCACTTACTCCAACTACCTCGAAACTCTCTTAATCTAAACAATGAACCATACTCTTTCACTGTTTTCTATAATATAATAAATCCAGGCACTTAACGTTATATGGTCAGAGATGCCACGTCCACACTGGGTTCAGTCCATGTCCGTATACGATTGCCAGCTCTATCACGCGGCTTGCCAAACTGCTCTCCAATTATGTTAACTCGCTGTTGGACGAATCCTGTTGGAACTGTGGCAAGCTATTCAACATTACCACTCGTTTAAATGTGGTATTTGCATATAGACATTTATTAAATATTGGGGTGGGGGAAGAAATCATAAATAAAGATCATGGCAGGGGACATGGTCTGGGGCTCAGAAAAATATGTTTGCCTAGGGCCAATGTAGCATTAAACTAGACCTGGTCCTCAGAAGGAGGAGACAAGAAGGATGTTGTAATACTTTAGGAAGAGAGGTGCAGACTGTCAGAGTTGTAGCTTCCAGTGTTATTCAAGCAAATTATGATATTTAAATATTTTTCTTTTTCCTCTTTCCTTCTTTCTAGGTTTAGAGAATCTGAGTGTTCGTGCAGTGACTCCCAAGGTAGATATAAATTTAGATAACCCCATACGTCTAAGGACTCCTCTGATACTAAATCTCCCCATCTTCACACCCCCAACACTCGAATTATTACTCACTCCACATTCTCAAACCCTCCCAGGCATCATCTATGTGAGGATTCCTATGACCTTTGACTCTTCTTTTTATTCTTTACAGACTTTTTGTGGATACATACAGAATTTGGACAATTTATGTGGTATATCTGGGTAAGAATATAAGAATATAAATACATAAGAACATAAGCATTGCTGTACTGGGACAGACTGAAGGTCCATCAAGACCAGTATCCTGTGGCCAATCCAGGTCACAAGTACCTGGCAAGATCTCAGAAGAGCAAAACAGATTTTATTCTGCTTATCCTAGAATATGCATTGGATTTTCCCAAGTCCATCTTAATAATGGCATATGGATTCTTCTTTTAGGAAAGAGATGTGGTAGCCTGTTAGTCCACTTCTAAAGCCAGTCAATAGAAATAGAATAAAATATAACAGAGAAATGCATGCCCCCTAGTCCTAGTATTTTTGGAAAGAGTAAACAAATGATTCACCTCTACCCATTCCACTCCACTCAGTATAAAGACTTGTATCATATCTCTCTTCAGTTTTTTTCAGTTTGCAAATGAGAACCCTAAATGTGACTTTTCCGTGGAAATCTTGGACAATAATTGAAGAGTATGTACCGCTAGAAAGTAAGTACATCTGTCAGACACTTGTATTGTCCCTACCCTAACCTCTTTCTTGATTCTGTTTCTTCACCACCCTTTCTCTCCTTTCTTTTCTGCACCTTTATTCCTTCCAATTATCTCTCCTCTCTACTCACCTCTTCTCTCATCTCTCTGCAATCTCCCACTTCAGCCCCCTTATCCAATCCTCAGGTCTGCAGTTATCTCCCCTTTCTCCCAGACCCCACATCAGATCCGACTAACTTCCACTCCTGCACGAATCATTTTTAAAGTGCTTTGTTTGGTCTATCAAGTGCTGTATGGGAATTATGAACTGTTAAGTCAGTTCTTTTTTTTAAATAATTCTGTCAGAATGCAGGAAAATTTAGTACTGAGGTACCGGTTTTTGGAAATATAAGATTTAAACATCAGGTTGATGCTATTACTGAATGGAATTCTTTACCAAAGTTATGTAACTATGAATAGTTGTATAAGAAATTGAAGACCTTTTGTTAATCCTACTGTTCTGTTCTTTCCTGCTTCTGTGCAACTTCTTGTATTGTAAACTGCCTAGAATATCATGTTGGGATTTGTGTGGTATATAAACTTGGCATTAGATTAGATCTGCCACCATCGGCCCTTTTCTCCCATCCTCAACCCTAGCATCAGACCCTCTACCACCCTATCAAATGCAATCATCAGGTTCCTTTTCTCTCTCCTTCCCTCTATCCAGCATCTCTCCTCTGTTGGCTCAGCATCTCCCCTCTCTGTCCCCCTTTTCTTAACACTCCCTCAGCAGTGAAAAGAACAGTGTTGTGCTGCCAGGTCTCAGGTCTAAATGCACGGCAAGTTTCCTCTCAGGTCCTGCCCACAAGGCAACAGGAAGTACGCATCCATGACCGGTCTTAGCAATTGGGGGGCCCTATGCAGACCACTTCAGAGGGGCCCCTACCCCTGCCAGCGCCCACCACCATAAGCTATTATCAGAGTGTAAAAGGAGGTGCAAAGCTCTCAGAACCCCACCTCTACCCATATTTTGATGTGCATCCACCACATTTCAGTAGAGAGTGGCATACAGCAGCAGCGATTTTCATATCCCATCAGCTGCTGAGCCCAGAGTCTCTTCATTGCTGCATCCTACCCTTGCAGAAACAGGAAGTGGCATCAAAAGGAAATGTAGATGCACATTAAGGTATGGAGTAGGAAGGTGTTCCGAGACAGGAGGACAGAAGTAGCAGAGATGCAAGGCCCCTAGGAGCATGGGGCCCTGTGTGACCACCCCTGTCGCCCCTGACTAAGACCGGCCCTGTATGAGTCAGATGGATCGGGACTCAGAAGAGACTTGTCGTACACTTGAATGAGATATCATGTGGCATGGTACTGTTCTTTTCAGCACTGATGCTTTCAGAGCAACAAGGAGGAACTGGGATGGGAGAGACAGACTGCAGAGGAGGGGGAGGGGAGGTTTCCAGTACCATCTCTATGCCGATGACACCCAGCTTTACCTCTCCACTCCTGACATCACAGTTGAAACCCAGGCCAAAGTTTCAGCCTGCCTTTCCGACATCGCTGCCTGGATGTCCAACCGGCATCTGAAACTGAACATGGCAAAGACTGAGCTCCTTATCTTTCCACCCAAACCCTCTTCTCCTCTTCCCCCACTTTCCGTCTCTGTTGACAACACCCTCATCCTCCCCGTCTCTTCAGCACGCAATCTCGGAGTCATCTTCGATTCCTCCCTCTCCTTCTCTGCCCATATCCAACAGACAGCTAAGACCTGTCGCTTCTTCCTCTATAATATTAGCAAAATTCGCCCATTCCTCTCTGAACAGACCACCCGAACCCTCGTCCACTCGCTTGTTACCTCTCTTCTTGACTATTGCAACCTTCTCCTCGCTGGCCTCCCGCTTAGCCACCTATCCCCCCTTCAATCTGTCCAAAATTCCACCGCACGTCTTATCTACCGCGTGAACCGATACTCTCATATCACCCCTCTCCTCAAGTCGCTTCACTGGCTCCCAATCCACTACCGTATACAGTTCAAGCTTCTCCTATTGACCTTCAAGTGCACTCAATCTGCTGCCCCCCATTACCTCTCTACCCTCCTCTCCCCGTATGTTCCCACCCGTAACCTCCGCTCTCAGGACAAATCACTCCTATCTGTACCCTTCTCCACCACCGCTAACTCCAGACTCCGCCCCTTCTGCCCATCTTCAAGTCCTTACTCAAGGCCCATCTCTTCTCCCTTGCTTTTGGCGCCTAACCACCTTCCCCATTCCTGTTACCTACACTGACTACGTAGTCTGTTACCGTTAGATTGTAAGCTCTCTTGAGCAGGGACTGTCCCTCCCCGTGTTTAAACTTGTACAGTGCTGCGTAACCCTGGCAGCGCTATAGAAATGCTAAGTAGTAGTAGTAGTAGTAGTAGTAAAGGGGGGGGGGGATGATTGACCATGGGGAATTAGGGGAGGATTATGGCAAAGAGGTATTCTGTTTTACAATGACTGAGGGGGCAATGCTCCACTTACCTGCCACACCATGCAAATGTGTCCACCCCTTCAGAAAAAAAAATGCAGAACTCAGGGATGTGAATTTGTGACTTAATGAGGAAGGCAGATATGGGCATTGGCAGACTGAGTAGGGATTCGGCTACTAGGCAGCTGGTGGGGCATCTGCAAGTGTGGTTAGATGCCTGGGGAAATTGAGACAAGTTGTAGAAGAGTGGGGCAGGGCTTGGAAGGTTTACAGACTCAGAAAAACCTTCCTTGCTTGACAAAATAGTTGGCAGTGGAGGGACTGTGTGTTGCTGACACTGAGGTGATACCAGGATCTGAATAATGTTTTTTTAGTAAGCTGTAAGAGGAAACATTCTCCTCTGTATAGACTCCAGAACAGGCAAAATATTCTTGATAACGACAACTCACTTGTCTCATCTTCAGTCCCAAATTTATCACAGAAATCCAAAATATCAAAACTTATCTTGTCATAATTATTTTAAAATTCATACTTCACATATCTTAAAGCTTGTTGATTATATATTTTGGACTTGAGCCAACATGACATGTTTTGCAAAGCTGCGTCAGGGCCCATAGGAGCCAACTCTGTGGGTGCTGTGGGTGCTTGAGCACCCCCAGTATTGAGCAAATTCCTTGTATGTGTCCAGGGAGGGGTTATTTTCATTAGGCTTAGCACCCCCAATAATTTTGAAAAGTTGGCTCCTATGTCAGGGCCCATCGTTGTTACTGCACAAAACATTCCTAATTTTGGACCCATGTTCTGTCATCAGCGAGGGTTGGTGTGTGTTCTGTGTACAAACCTCAATCTCTGTGTCTTATATTTACAGAACTAAATATGAGATGAAATTATCATTTATAGATGCTCTGCTTTGTTGTTGTGAAATGCGTACGGGAAAATCTTCTATTCTACCATGAGAGAAAATGTGAGTATTGAGCTGTGTATAAAGAAAATAATTCAGAGTATTATTATTATTGCGTTTGTATCCCACATTATCCCACCTTTTTGCAGGCTCAATGTGGCTTACAATTCATCGTGGCTACTGGAAATAGAAATACTGGACCCTTGGCAATACCCCTCCCTTCTCTATCACAGGAGCTGCATCTGTGCCTCTCAGGCAGAGTTTAGGAGCTGAAATGGGTGGGTGGGATGGAAATGGGGTTACCAGTGAGGGGGATTAAACCTCAGGGAGCAACACCTGAATGAAGGTTCCTGACACCACAGCCCAAAGGAGGCTAAATCTGACTGAGATGGAAACCCAGGGAAGCAGGAAAAGGACACCAGACCAAAAGAATGTGAATTAGTATAACTCCATTACCATATATACAACTAGGTAGTATGTACATGAAAATCTCACAGTCCTGCCTAGTTCTCTCAGATAAATGAAATTAATAAATTCCATAGTGTATCAACAAGTGTAGTGACACCAAATCCCCCTAACACAAGACGGTCACTGAAAACGTAGAGTGTGCATTTCCGTATTACAGTGAGATTTAGTTTGTTCGTTAGTTAAAATATTTAAAAATCACAGTAACCAAATTGCCCAAGGTGGTGTACATGCTTGACATGTTTAGATGACGGAATATTCAATAAGCACTTATCAATAGAAGGCAAACTACGAGAGGGTTGATAGAAGCTAAAACAGGTTAGTGAGGGAGAATCATCAGCTCTCAAAGATTTAAAAATCAGTCACTGATGGCAAGAGGCCTAAGTACAGAAAATTGCAGTAATCCAATACTGTAAGTACCAGAGCCTGCAGAACAGTCCGAAAATTATCTTCAGAGAACCGTTTCTTCAGATTTGAAAGATAACAGTCCAAGATTTCTCCGAGGTACTTGCACTCTGTAATTGCTGCACAAGAAAATAAAACTGTATAAAGATGCTGCTGCTTTTGACACTGTTGATCACAGCCTACTCCTTGATACGCTGTCCTCACTTGGATTTCAGGGCTCTGTTCTTTCCTGGTTTTCTTCTTATCTCTCCCAGCGTACCTTTAGTGTATACTCTAGTGGATCCTCCTCTACTTCTATCCCACTGTCAGTTAGTTGGTGTACCTCAGGGATCTGTCATGGGATCTGTCTTCTTTTCTCCATCTATACTTCTTCCCTTGATACTCTGATCTCATCCCATGGTTTTCAGTATCATCTTTACACTGATGACTCCCAGATATACCCATTCACACCAGAAATCTCAGCCGAAATGCAGGCCAAAGTATCAGCCTGCCTGTCTGACATTGCTGCCTGGATGTCTCAGCGCCATCTGAAACTAAACATGACCAAGACTGAGCTTCTTATCTTTTCCCCTACACAAACCTCTCCTCTTCCCCCATTCTCTACTTCTGTGGATAACACTCTCATCCTTCCTGTCTCATCAGCTCCTAACCTTGTGGTCATCTTCGACTCCTCCCTCTCCTTCTCTGCACATATTCAACAGACTGCTAAAACCTGTCGTTTCTTTCTCTATAATATCAGCAAAATTTGCCCTTTCCTTTCTGAGCACACTACCAGAACCCTTATCCACACTCTTATCACCTCTCACTTAAGACTATTGCAACTTGCTTCTCACAGGTCTCCCACTTAGCCATCTCTCTCCTCTTCAATCTGTTCAAAATTCTGCTGCACGACTAATATTCCACCAGTGTCGTTATGCTCATATTAGCCCTCTCCTCAAGTCATTTTACTGGCTTCCTATCCATTTCCGCATACAGTTCAAACTCCTCTTATTGACCTATAAGTGCATTCACTCTGCAGCTCCTCAGTACCTCTCCACTCTCATCTCTCCCTACACTCCTCCCCGGGAACTCCGTTCACTGGGTAAATCTCTCTTATCTGCACCCTTCTCCTCCACTGCTAACTCCAGACTCCGTTCCTTTTATCTTGCTGCACCATAAGCCTGGAATAGACTTCCTGAGCTGGTACATCAAGCTCCATCTCTGACCGTCTTCAAATCTAAGCTAAAAGCCCACCTTTTTGATGCTGCTTTTAACTCCTAACCCTTATTCACTTGTTCAGAACCCTTATTTTATGATCCTCACTTTAATATCCCCTTATCTCTTGTTTCTCCTGTTTGTCTGTCCTAATTAGATTGCAATGGGGACTGTCTCTTCATGTTCAGGTGTACAGCACTGCGTATGACTAGTAGCGCTTTAGAAATGATATGTAGTAGTAGTAGTAGTAGTAGTTTTTTAAGCAGATAAAGATGATAATGGACTTCCAATCATGGCAATACACAACAGATTGGCATTAAATATTAAATATCACAGAAATGGTGGAACCAAGAGAGACATCTGTTGTGATAACAGACCATCCTTAAAACAGTAAAGAAATGGTCAGATAGAATAGAGCAGAACCAACACACTACCCTGAATACCTAAGGAATACAACATGTTAAGCAATATTTATGAAGTCAAAGATGAAATAGGACGATAGCTCTCAACCTGAGTAAGATCCAGAACACTCCTCTTCAATAAAGGATAAACTGAAGCCCTTTTTAGAGTCACAGGACTTATTCATGGGGCAGTCATGGGATCTAATAGGTCATATTTCAAAAATTAATAAGGTTGGGACTCTTCCAAATGTTCTCTACTGTGACTTGAGACTCCTTTGAGGGCTCTTTGCTGGGACTGTAGCCAAGTTTGTTTTAATAACTCCTGTTTTGAGCTCTGTGACTCTACTTAGCTGAGGACATATCAGGAACTCCTTCCACTGTTCTGAGTTTCAGGGTCTAGGTAGGAGTGTTAGTGCTCTATATGATGTTGTGAGGTGGGGGCAAGATATTCCCCCTGGTTCTGCTCATGCTTTTCCACCTCTCTCTCCTCCTCTAGTGAACCGGACCTGTACTTGATTTTGGACCAGCCTCACTGTTGAAATTCAGAAGAGTCTTTCTCCCGCTTGAGGACACCACCCCTGTACCCTCTACTCCCACAGCCCTCCAGGGACTCCTGGTGACATTACTGGAGCTCTGGTTACTTTCTATTAGAGTAAATAAAACCTTTGCAGCATCATTCAGTGATTGTCTTATTGTTGTCTATATACAATGAGGTTAATATTTGTAGCAAGTATCTCAGATTGACAGGGCTGAGGGATACCCCAGAGGCTGTACACAAATATTCTCCACCTCATTCTCAATCATCTTCCACCCTTCTTCACAGAGGGGATAGCTGTAGTTATAAACAGAATGAAATAGTTTCAATGGATTGGTGACTCTTGGTCTCCTCTGACAAATATTCTCCAACTCTTTCTCAAGAATCTTCCACCCTTCTTCACAGAGGGGATAACTGTAAAAATCCTCACCCTCCCTTTTATGATGAAACCCTTTGGCCAGTGATTAAGCCCAATATTTCTTCTCTCTCAGACTGTGGGTATGAAACTGGTTTCTACTTTTATTTTACTTCCTAATATATTACAGAGTTTAATGCTTTAGGGTTTAAATTTGCACGCAGCTATGGAACGCGCTTCCGAAGACCATAAAGATAACGCAAGAGGTAACCACCTTTCGAAAACTACTGAAAACTGACTTATTCAAGAAGGCATACAACAAACAACTGTCCTAATTACTAAACAATAAGAATGAAGATTAAGATTGGCCCGACCAATCATGCGACCGAGCAAACTCAATGACCTTAATGAACAAATAGTACCACCTCTAATCCAAGATCGTCTACTATGCAACCACAAAAGGCCGACTAACCTCACCGTCATACATTAATACTCTCACCTGAGCACAATGTTCTCCTCCACCATGTATGTACGCATTTGATTGTAAAACCATGTACTAATATGTACGCAAGATCACTATTCTTTCACCATGTTTGTACGCACTTGATTGCAAAACCATGTGCATATTTGTAGTCCGGAATGGTAATTGCCATTACGGCAAATGTAAGCCACATTGAGCCTGCAAATAGGTGGGAAAATGTGGGATACAAATGCTACAAATAAATAAATAAATTCAAAACCAGGATTGGCCAAACGTCTCCCTCCTGGAACTGGGTAACTTGGCAGCTCTGCATTAGAGGTTCCCTAAAAAGTGTTTCCAGTGGTTTCTGAGGATTCATTTCTCTGCTCTTCAAGGAAACAACTTTATCCCTTGTTCGAAGAGAGCAGCCTACTTCTGTGCAATCTGGAAGACGTTGTAACTGGTTAGGCCACAGGGTCTTTACTTGCCTTCATTTTTTCTCTGTTTCAATGCTTCTTACTGCCATGATCCTGAGGTTTTGGGGTGCCCTTCTCCCTACTCCAAAGAGTACTGTCCAGTGATTACATCTACCTTTGCTTCAGTGCAATGGGGCTGAGAACAGGGTGAGATTGCTGTTGCCCCAACAGTATACCACAAATATCTCTATATATAAAAGGCACCACCAACGTTCTAAATGAAGCCTCCAGCCGGAAGTGTGAAGGGGGAGAGATATCTGTTTTCCCCATGAGTGTCTGCCCCGCCCTCGCTCTCTCTGTAACACAAACAGTGAAGGAAAACACAGCAAAGCACAAAATCAAATCGCTCTCTCTGTAACAGTGAAGGACTCAGAGGGGGAGGGGAGAGAGGGCAGAAGCCCTCACTATCTCTGTAACATAAACACAGCACAGCAGGAAACTTAACACTGAAGGACTCGACTCCCAGGGGGGAGGGGACAGAGAGGACAGACAGCACAGGGGAAGGAAGAGAGGGCAGGGACACACACACTCCCACATGCACACAGAAGAAAACCTTGCTAGCCCCCATTTCATTTGCATCAGAAACGGGGCTTTTTTACTAGTCCCCTATAAATTGCAGGGGGAGGATGGAATGACTCAAGTTTTGGGAAAGGAGGAACATTGCCAAGTTTTGTTGCCAGATTGGTAGGGGCTGAGTTAGGTGATGCTGTATGAGGGTTGCACTTTGCCATCAGGGATTTAGGTTGTGATCAGTTGAGATCGGGGTGATTTGCAGAAAGCTGGAAAAATCTATAAACAACCCACAGGAAATTAAACAAAATGAAATGTTTTTGCTTGCACACCCCTGTCTCTCAATCCTCTGTGGTTCTAGATTACCCAGTGCTAAATTTTCCCTTTTAGAACTGGTTTGTGGATAAGTCCCTGGATGGATTCTGTCTCTTGTTGCATTAAGGTATTTACACTCAACAGATCCAGCTTTGGCCAAAGCTCTTCATGACAGACTCCTGTGAAAAATGAAGTCATGGGATAGGAGGCAACGCTCACTTATGGATTAAGATCTGGTTAATTAATGGAAAATGAATATAGGGTTAGGTGGCCATTTTTCTTAATTGAGAAGGGTGAATAGTGGAATGCCGCAGGGATCAGTACTGGGACCGGTGCTATTAAACATATTTATAAATGATCTGCAAATCGGAACAAGTGAGGTGATTAGTAAATTTGCAGATGACCAAAACTATTCAAAGTTGTTGAAACACTTGTGGACTGTGAAAAAATTGCAGGAAGACCTTAAGAAATTGGAAGACTAGACAACCAAATGGGAGATGAGATGTATTGTGGAGAAATGCAAAGTGATTCACATTGGGAAGAATAGTCCAAATCATATCTTGGTGACATTCTAGACAATACCCTTCTGTCCAGTGTGTGGCAGTGGACTAAAAAGTAAACAGGATACTAGGAATTATTAGGAAAAGGATAGTAAATAAGACCAAAAATATTATAATGTCTCTGTATCACTCTATGGTGTGACCTCACCTTGAGCATTCAATTCTGGTTGCTATATCAAAAAAAAGTTATAGCAAAATTAGAAAAAGTTCAACGAGCAACCAAAATTGTCCAGGGGATGGAACTCCTCTTAAATGAGGAAACGCTAAAGAAGTTAGGGATCTTCAACTTGGAAAAGAGACAGCTGAGGTCCATCAAGGCCAGTATCCTATTTGCAACAGTAGGAAATCCAGGTCACAAGTACCTGGAAAGATCCCAGATTTTATGCTGCTTATCCGAGAAATAAGCAGTGGATTTTCCCCAATTCCATTTTAATAATGGCTTATAGGAAGCTATCCAAACTTTTAAAACCCTGCTAAGCTAACTGTTTTTAATACATTCTCTGGCAATAAATTCCACACTTTAATTACACATTGAGTGAAGAAATATTTTCTCTGATTTGTTTTAAATTTAATAATTTGTAGCTTCTTTGCGGGCCCTCTAGTCCTGATATTTTTTGGAAAGAGCAAATAAGCAATTCACGTCTGCCCGTTCCACTCCACTTATTATTTTATAGACCTCTATCATGTCTCCCCTCAGCCATCTTTTCTCCAAGCTAAAGAGTCCTAGAGGGGCATTTTCAAAAGAAACGTCCAAGTTGGTATTTGGACGTCTATCAGGCTTATTTTCGAAAGTAATCGCCGGCCATTTTCCGACATAAATCGGGAGATGGCCGGCAATTTCGCAAAAGCAGCGAAATCCGTATAATCGAAAGCTTCTGTTTTGACACCATCGCTGCTTTCCCTTCGCCTCGCCAGTGAAAGTTCAAGGGGGCATGTCGGCGGCAAAGCGAAGGCGGGATATGGGCAGGCATGGGCGTGGCTACCAGATGGCCGGCTTTCGCGGATAATGGAAAAATAAAAAGCGGCGTGAATCAGTATTTCGCCGGGTTTAAGTGGCCGTTTTATTTACACGACCAAGCCTCAAAAAAGTGCCCCAACTGACCAGAGAGACCATCGGAGGGAATGGGGGATGCCTTCCCTGTACTCCCCCAGTGGTCAGCAGCCCCCTCCCACAGTACAAAAATAAAAATAAAAACCTTTTTTGCCAGCCTGTATGCCAGCCTCAAATGCCGTACCCACCTCCATGACAGCAGAATGTCTTCTATCTTCTGACAGCGGCTCTGGGCTGAGTGTGACACCTGTTCTGTTATGTGCACTGCAGAGTCACATCAGCAATGCATTGTGGTGGGTGTAGGTATTGGGCTATGGGATTCCACTAGCTTGTGTTAAATGCTCACAATGTTGGTAGTTGGTAGGCTTTACTCCCATGGTGTTTTTCCCCCTGCTTACTGGGTCAGAGCGTGCCCTGTTTAGTTTCCGGTAGTCCATGAGGTAGTGGCCAATTTTAGATCCCTTTCACTTGTTACCCACGTTAGAGAACTTAGTAGTTCTGAAAGAGGGCATTGTACAGCATTCTGCCAGCTCTGACCTACTGCTAAGTACCAGGGAGAATCTTTGCCAGTGGGGCACAACCTCTGATCTGCAGCTAACTGTGAGTAAACGTGCTTATTCCAATAAAGGACGTTTTCGGAGAGATTAGTCTTCAGGTTTCAACTGCTGTGCCAAGGTTATACAGCAGCAACAAGTCCTAGAGGCCTGCATGTATGCAGGTCACTGGAGCACTTTTAGTGGGTACCACAGTGCACTTCAGGCAGGCGGACCCAGGCACATCCCCCCCCTACCTGTAATACTTCTGGTGGTAAATGGGAGGCCTCCAAAACCCACTGTACCCACATGTAGTTGCCCCCTTCACCCCTAAGAGCTAGGGTAGTGTTCAACATTTGTGGGTAGTGGGTTTTGGGGGGGTTGGGGGGGCTCAGCACCCAAAGTAAGGGAGCTATGCATGTGAGAGCTTTTTCTGAAGTCCACCGCACTGACCCCTAGGGTGCCCGATTGGTGTCCTGGCACCAGTGCACTACAAATGCTGGCTCCTCCTATGACCAAATGCCTTGGACAGGGCCGGTCCTAGGCAGAGGCGACCAAGGCGGCCGCATAGGGCCCCGCGCTTAAGGGGGCCCCGCGCGGCGCGCCTCACCTCTGCCTCTCCGAGACTCAACCCGGCTGCTGCTCTGCTCGCTCGCAACATGATCCTGAGGGTGATCCGATCCACCCGCTGCTCGCGAATGCCTGCCTCTGACGTGACGCTCGCTCCCGCCCCCCCCCTCGCTGAGCCTGCCCGACGACAGCTCCCAGTCCACTCCCAGGCCAGGAGTCAGGACGACGACGTCGACGAAAGCAAGTCCCGCCCCGGAAAAGACACAGTGCAGCAGCAGCTCACGCGCCTTCCCGCCCGCCTTCTGATGATTACTTCCTGTTTCCTCGAGGGCGGGCGGGAATCTGAGCGGCCCAAGCGGGAGGAAGAGAAAGAGCTGCTTGGAGAGCGTGGCGTGGTCGACTCCTCGGAGGTGAGCAGGAGGCAGGCAGGTAGGCAGTCATTCAGGCACTCACAGACTTTTTTTTTTAATAATCCGCAGGGGGGGTGGGTGGGGGTGGGAGAGGTTGTTTGTCCAAGTTTATTATACAGACTGAAATGCAGGTTGCATGGCTGTGTTTTGAAGTCAGTGAATTTCAGTTTCCCATGTTGCTGTATATTAGGAGAGTTTCATCATGTAACTTTTAGTCGTACATTTGAATCCCTGTTACTCTACTATTTGTGTGATATTTAAAGCCAGCTTTATATTAATATTTTAGTTTGGAGAGGGACGAAATGTGGTAGACATTGACTATTTGGCATCTTCTAATCTAACAGACATTTTCAGTCAAGGAAATGTATCAGTGTCCAGTTAGTTTTCAGTGGTAGATTTAACAGAACTCAGAATAAGCCTATATGTCCACAATTTCACACATCACTGTTTTCTCTCCTGAGTCTCCTCTCCTGCCATGTGTTTATTGATCTCAGTGGTAGCAACCTAATCTGGATTTGCTGATAAAAAAGCTCCCTGCCTACCCCCCCCCCCCCCCACCCTAGTTTTTTTTCCATCCCAGTTGGATACATTTTTACATTCACAAAGCCCATAGACCACCTTACTGCAATGGCATCACCCCATTTCCTTTCCACTGCTCAGAATAAATGCAACGGACAGGCCTTAACAGAAAACGAAGAACACTTTGTATGCTGAAATGAAGAGCTTCATCTCTTTGCAAGAATCACAGAATGCTGCTGAATATTTTATTTTGCACGCTTAATCTTTCTACTTTGATAATGATTGTGTGTGATAATGATGAGTGTGCCTTTGGTGCTATCAGGTGAACCGCCTGCCCTGGAGATTCTCAGTCTCATCCAAAAGGGCTCAGCCCCTCCACTGTGATTTTAGGAAAAGGTCAAGAATCACACTCTGTTAGCAAAGCTAAGATTTTATTTGACTAACATACGTTGGATCAAGTTGCTCAGGTTCCGGATAGTAGGTACTAGTTCTGTGGCTGCTTGAGCATCCCCAAAAGTGAGCAAATGCTGTTATTCTGACAAGGGAGCATTCATTTGTGTTGAGTGTAAGCAACCTCAATCATTTTGAAAAGTTGGCTCATGAGAGCTCCTTATTCTCAGTGCTTGAGCTATTGCGTTCTTGGCTTAACTCTGATCGGTCATATAGAACAGATCAGGAATGGAAACAGTAATTCTTACTTTTCAGAGACAGCTTTTGGGAGTGTATGACTTAAGAAGCTGGGTAGGGTCGCAGGGGCGTAGCCAGACAACAAATTTTGGGTGGGCCTAGGGAGAATTATGTCTAAACAAAGTGTAAGGGCTGTAAGGTATCAAGCTGGCAATTTCTATGATGCACTGATAGAAATAGCTGAAGCATCAGAGGACCCACAGGCAAGGAGTGAAGCTGAATCATTAGATAACCAAATGAAAGATTACAAATTCATTGTTTCTTTGGTTTTCTGGTATGACTTGTTGTTTCAAGTTAATTTTGTCAGCAAAGAGCTACAGAGTAAAACAGTAGATCTTGTCAAGCTCTTTCTTCATTTCAAAAGCTCTTGCAATGGCTGAAACAGTACAGAGAAAATGGCTTTGAACAAGTCTTGGTTGGTGCAACTGAGCTTGCAAATGACTTGGAGGTAACTCCAGAATTCCAGACAAACCGACTGCGAAAAAGAAAACGACACTATTTATGAGTCTGCTGATAATCCCATTACTGATCCCAAGGAAGCTTACAAGATAAATTGCTTCAACCAAGTCTTAGACAAAGCTATGCAGTCTTTGGAGCCACGGTTTAAGCAACTGAAAATTTTTTTTGATTTATTTGGCTTTTTAAGTACATTTCAACAAATTCCAAAACAGGAATTACAAAAATATGCTGAGGATTTGGAAATTGCGCTAACTGATGTCAACCTCATTCAGGAAAATGATGATGATGTCAATTCAGATTTAGATGGTCATATGCTGGTTGAGGAAATGGAAGCACTAAAGCCAATTCTTCCTTCTTCGTCTTTTGGAAAGCCATTGAAAATATTGGAATTCCTTGCAGTGAAAGAGAGAGCAACTGGATTTCCACACTTTTTTATTGCTCTATGCATATTTTTGACTATTCCAGTCACAGTAGCGTCAGGGGAAAGGAGCTTTTCCAAATTAAAATTGATCAAATCATATCTAAGGTCAAACATGCTCCAAGATAGACTGACCAGCCTTGCAATATTATCCATAGAAAGTGAAGAAGCTAAAAAATTAAAGTTCAACAAAATATTGAGAGCCTTTGCAGAAGAGAGAGCAAGAAAGGTTAATTTATAAGTATTGTTTTGTAGGTCTGTTTCAGCTGGTATATTTCCTCTCACAATTGGGATTTGGGAATCGGAAGGGAGGACAGCCCCTGTTAGACCTCTGAGCAGACAGACAGTGGACCCTTTTGACTCTTTTCTTCTAAGGAGCAGTGCCTGGAGGGACCAAAGATAATATGGAGCCCTGGCCCAAGGCCCTCACCCTTGCAGCCGCGGGCCTCAAGTTCTCCTAACCCATGAAGCACATAGCTCTCTGGCTGAAGGCCAGCGAGAACCATCTATGGTAGTCCTTTTTTCACTAGACACACTAATGGGTATTTTTTTTTCAATAACAGTCCTTCAGATGTTGGTCAATTTACATGGTCATATGCTAGTTGAGGAAATGGAAGCACAAAAGTCAATTTTTCCTTCTTCATGGAAGATTCGCGGCAGCAGGGGGAGCTGATTTCAAAGCAGCACACTCAGGAGCAGGAGGACTAGATTTAGGACAGTCGGTCTATCTGTAATATACCTGATTTATGGAAACATTTGGTACTGTAAATGTGTTGTGGTTTTGTCTTTAATGGGAACCTTGCACTTACCTCTTTTTTGGCTACTTGCCTCTCTGGTTTGATGGGTTACAGAGTAATAGGGGAATTTGAAAGTACTGAATCTTTTCTTAATATTTTTCCTTTATTCTCCTTTGTTATGAGAATTGGAACTACTAATTGTAGTGGACTTGAACTGAATAATTTCTGGGGATGGGAGGTTTCATGATAGCATTGTGCTTATTATTTCAATCAGGTTTTTTTGTACAAGTTTAGCTTCATTTGTCTTTATTTGAAATTTCATAAATAAAAAAATTTTCTAAAAATGGAATAATCTTATCCATGGGGCGGAGCTATGGTGGGGGCGGAGCTATGGTGGGGCGGAGCTACAGTGGGGCGGGGCTAGGATGGGGCCCCACTAAGTTGGTCTGCATAGGGCCCCGCACTTGCTAAGACCGGCCCTGGCCTTGGATTTCAGTGGGTTCGGGATGGCTGGCAGTTTTTTTCATTATCGCTGAAAAACACAACCGGCCATCTCAACCCCAGTGAACTCCAAGGCATTTGGCTGGCCAACACCGTATTATCGAAAAAAAAGATGGCCGGCCATCTGTTTCAATAATACGGTTCAGGCCAGCTCTTACGCTGCCGCCAAAATAGATTGCCGGCGACCTATTTTGCCGGCGACGTACGATTATGCCTCTCTTTGTAAAACGTCCAAATCCGGGGGCGGAGAAAACCGTATTTTCAAAAAAAGATGGACGTCCATCTTTTGTTTCAAAAATACTATGGACGTCCCTAGATATGGACATCTTTGACTTTCGACGATTCTCGAAACCAAAGACGTCCATGTCAAAAACACCCAAATGCAAGCCATTTGGACGTGGGAGGAGCCAGCATTTGAAGTGCACTGGTCCCACTGATATGCCAGGACACCAACCAGGCACCCTGAGAAGTTCCGAGAGAAGAGGACATTTCTCTGGTAAGTGAACGCTATTCTGCTTTGTGCTTTGGGAACTTAAAGATTGGGATTTAAAGGAGAAATTGTAGGTTAGTGTTAGGCAAAATAAAAATATAAAAAGCAAATTTTATCAACTAATCTCCATAGTCTTTTCCACTTAGTTTTAAAAACTTTGTACCACAGCATTAACAGATAGAATCTAGCAGGCACTGCAGGATCTAGTTTAGTTTGTAGAGAAGTCCCACCTCCAGTCTGGTAGCCCTTGTGCTACCTTGGAGGAGGGAGGTCTCCTAGAAGGAGAGCATCACCCTGGTGAAGTAGGAAGTACTCCTGTAGCCAGGACCTGCCCACCAGGTGATGTACTATCCTCTCGCACCGAGGATATGTCTCCAAGTGCTGCCCGGGAGGGAAAGGTTAGGACAGCTGTTGTAGATGGTGATTCGATCATTAGGCATATAGATAGCTGGGTGGCTGGTGGACGTGAGGATCGCCTGGTGACTTGCCTGCCTGGTGCGAAGGTGGCGGACCTCACGCATCACCTAGATAGGAATTTAGATAGTGCTGGGGAGGAGTCGGCTGTTTTGGTACATGTGGGTACCAATGACATAGGAAAATGTGGGAGAGAGGTTATGGAAGCCAAATTTAGGCTCTTAGGTAGAAAGCTCAAATCCAGATCCTCTAGGGTAGCATTTTCTGAAATGCTACCTGTTCCACGTGCAGGGCCCAAGAGACAGGCAGAGCTCCGGAGTCTCAATGCGTGAATGAGACAATGGTGCAGGGAGGAGGGTTTTAGATTTGTTAGGAACTGGGCAACATTCTGGGGAAGGGGGAGCCTATTCCGAAAGGATGGGCTCCACCTTAACCAGGGTGGGAACAGGCTGCTAGCATCGGCATTTAAAAAGGAGATAGAGCAGCTTTTAAACTAGAAATGGGGGGGAAGGTATCTTTCAAAGATATCAGCAAAACAGGGAAGATAGGGTATCCTGATAGTGAGGTTGCAAAAGAGACCGTAGTAGATCAGGTGTCCCTAAATAAAACTAATATTCAGACAAAAGATTGCAAATTAATACTGTCAAGTACTAAGCATGATGTAAATAGGAGCAACAAACACAGTTTGAAATGTCTATATGCGAATGCCAGGAGCCTTATTATTAAGATGGGAGAGTTAGAATATATTGCACTAAATGAAAAATTAGATATAATAGGCATCTCTGAGACCTCGTGGAAGGAGGATAACCAGTGGGACACTGTCATACTGGGATACAAATTATATCGTAGTGATAAGGTGGATCGAATTGGTGGAGGGGTAGCACTGTATATTAACGAGAGCCTTGAATCAAATAGATTAAAAATTCTGCAGGAAACAAAACACTTATTGGAATCCCTATGGATTGAAATTCTATGTGTAAAGGGGAAAAGGATAGTGATAGAAGTGTACTACCGTCCGCCTGGCCAGGATGAACAGGCAGATGCAGAAATGTTAAAGAAAATTAGGGACACAAACAAACTGGACAACACAATAATAATGGGTGATTTCAATTACCCCAATATTGACTGGGTAAATGTAACATCGGGACATGCTAGGGAGGTAAAATTCCTTGATGAAATCAAGGACAGCTTTATGGAGCAGCTGGTACAGGAGCCGACGAGAGAAGGAAAAATTCTAGACCTAGTCCTTAGTGGAGCACATGATCTGGTGTGGGAGGTAATGGTGCTGGGGCCACTTGATAACAGTGATCATAATATGATTGGATTTGATATTAGCTTTGAAGTAAGTATACATAGGAAATCAAATACGTTAGCATTTAACTTTAAAAAAGGAGACTATGATAAAATGAGAAGAACGGTGAAAAGAAAACTGAGAGGAGCGACTACGAGGGTCAAAATTTACATCAGGCGTGGATGCTGTTCAAAAACATCATCCTGGAAGCCTAGGCCAAATATATTCCGCGTATTAAAAAAGGAGGACGGAAGACCCAAACGACAGCCGGCGTGGTTAAAAAGTAAGGTGAAGGAAGCTATTAGAGCTAAAATAATTGTTCAGAAAATGGAAGAAGGAACCAACTAAAAATAATAAGAAATGGCATAAGGATTGTCAAGTCAAATGCAAAGCGCTGATAAGGAAAGCTAAGAGGGACTTCGAAAAAAAAATTGCGTTGGAGGCAAAAACACATAAAAGCAGGAAGCCGGCAAAAGAATCAGTTGGACCACTAGATGACCGAGGAGTAAAAGGGGCAATCAGGGAAGACAAAGCCGTAGCAGAGAGATTAAATGAATTCTTTGCTTCGGTCTTCACTGAGGAAGATTTGGGTGGGATACCAATGCCGGAAATGATATTCGAAGCTGACGAGTCGCAGAAACTTAATGAATTCTCTGTAAACCTGGAGGATGTAATGGGGCAGTTCTACATACTGAAGAGTAGCAAATCTCCTGGACCGGATGGCATTCATCCCAGAGTACTGATACAACTGAAAAATTCAACATAAACAAATTCACCTCCATAATCACTCCAAACTTTTCCCTTCCTGTCTCAGACACTTTGAAGATTCTTGGAGTAACCATTGATCGTAATCTCACACTTGAATTTCATGTTAAGAATACAACTAGGAAGATGTTTCCCCCTAAACCTACCTCTCCCCCCTTTCTCTATTTCTGTGGAATTGCACTCTCATTCTCCCTGTCTCATCAGGGGGTCATCTTTGACTCCTCTCTCTCCTTCTCTGCTCATATTCAACAAATTGCCAAAACCTGTCGTTTCTTTCTCTATAACATTAGCAAAATCCATCCCTTCATCTCTGAGCACTCTACCAGAACCCTTATCCACATTCTTATCACTCTCATCTTGATTATTGTAACCTGCTTCTCACTGGCCTCCCTCTTAGCCATCTCTCTCCTCTTCAATCAGTCCAAAACTCTGCTGTGCTACTCATTTTCCGCCAAGGTCGCTATGCTCACATTAGCCCCCTCCTTAAGTCACTTCATTGGCTCCCTATCCGTTTCTGTATTCAGTTCAAGCTTCTCTTATTGACCTATAAGTGTATTCACTCTGCCGCTCCCCAGTACCTCTCCACTCTTGTCTCTCCCTACGCCTCTCCCCCTTCGGGTACTCCGTTCTATAGATAAATCTCTCTTATGCGTCCCCTTCTCCTCTACTGCTAATTCTAGACTCCGTTCCTTTTGTCTTGCTGCACCTCAAGCCTGGAACAGACTTCCCGAGCCTGTGCGTCCAGCCCCGTCTTTGGCCGTTTTCAAGTCCAAACTTAATACATTTCTTGATTAGCTTTTGAAGGTCTCCCTTCTTCCTCAGATCGGAAATAAGCAAATGTGCTAGCTGACAGTGTATATAAGTGAAAACATTCAAGCATTACTATGACAGTCTGACAGGGTGGGAGGATGGGGGTGGGTAGGAGGTATGCATGGGGACATCAAAGCATATCATTGATATTCTAACAGGATGGGTGTGGATAGGTGAGGGGAGGGTGATCAACAGAGACATACAGCTTTATGGTTTATAATGGGCTAGGAACCCCAGATCCTTGTTAAGTCCTTTCTGTTGGGTGTTAAAATATTCAATCATTCTGACTTCAAAGGTCTTACGTTCTTGTATGGTTTTAAAGTTACCTTTCAGGATTCTCACTGTGAAGTCACTGGTACAGTGTCCTGGTTCTGTAAAATGTTGACCAACAGGCGTGGGAACCCTACTGGCACCAGTATTGTTCATGTGATGTCTATGTAAATTGAATCTTGTCTTAAGCATCTGGCCTGTTTCTCCAATATAGCATCCTTTGTTACATTTTTTACACTGAATGATATATACCACATTGGAAGATGAGCAAGTGAAAGATCCCTTTATGTTGAATATCTTTCCTTTGTGGGTAACTGTGGGGTCCTGTGAAATATTTTGGCTTAGTTTGCAACTGGATAAATTACAGGGAAGTGTGCCCTTCTGTTCCTTTTCAGTCTGTGATGGAAGTTTACTTCTGATTAGCTTGTGTTTTAAGTTGGGTGGCTGTCGGAAGGCCAGTACTGGTGGGGATGGGAATATCTCTTTCAGTAATTCATCCTCCTGGAGTATAGGTTGTAGATCTATGATTTTCCTCAGTTTTTCCAGCTCTGGATTGTATGTCACTACAAGCGGGATTCTGTCTGTGGATTTTTTCTTTTTGTACTGTAGCAGATTCTCCCTGGGTGTTTTGAGGGAGGAGGCAATATTCTTGGAGATTATTTTGGGGTTGTAGCCCTTCTGTTTGAAGGATGCAGTCAGGCTTTTAAGGTGTCTGTCTCTGTCCCCTGGGTCAGAGCAGATACGGTGGTATCTTGTGGCTTGGCTGTAAATGATGGATCTTTTTGTATGTGAAGGATGGAAGCTGGAGATATGGAGGTAGCTGCATCTGTCTGTGGGTTTCTTGTATATGGATGTTTGTATACAGCCATCACTGATTGAGACCGTGGTGTCCAAAAAATTGACTTTTTTCTGGGGAGTAGTCAATTTTGAATCTGATTGTAGGATGGTATGTATTGAATGCAGAATAAAATTGTTTCAGAGTTTCTTCACCCTCCGTCCAAATCATAAAAATTTCATCGATGTACCGGTAGTATTTTAGAGGTTTGGTCTGGTGTGTATTCAGAAATGTCTCTTCCAGCTCAGCCATAAAAAGGTTGGCATATTGGGGTGCTGTCCTGGTGCCCATCGCAGTGCCCATTATGTGCAGATAGATATCATTGTTAAAGCGAAGTAGTTGTGAGTTAAAATGAATTTGATTAATTTTGTAATAGTTTCTGGTGAGTATTGATGGTCCAGTGTGGATTTTTTTAGGAGTCTTCCACATGCAGCTATGCCATCCGCATGTGGAATGTTGCTGTATAGTGATTCTACATCCATCATGACCAGAAGGGTGTTAGGTGGTAGTTGCTTGATTTTTCAATTTAGTCAGAAAGTCTGTGGTGTCTTGTATGAAGCTGTTAGTTTTGTGTACGAGAGGTTTCAGAATTCCCTCTATGAATCCAGATATTTCTTCCGTGAGTGTGCCAATACCTGATATGATTGGTCTGCCAGGGTTTTCCGGTTTGTGGATCTTGGGTAGCATGTAGAATGTGCCCACAGCAGGCTGGTTTGGTATGAGTTTCTTCAGGCGAGGTTGCGCTTGTGTAGGACATGTTTTGATAAGGTCTTTCAGCTGTTTTGTGTAAGCCTGTTGGGGTCCTCAGTTAGTTTCCTGTAGTATTTATTGTCTGAGAGCTGTCTGTGCTCCTCTTCAATGTATTTTTGTATGTCCATAATTACCACTGCGCCTCCTTTGTCTGCGGGTTTGATGATAATGCGTTCGTTAGTTTGTAGGGTTTTTATGGCCGCTCTTTCTGGTGGGGTAAGATTGTACAGGATTCTCTTTTGTTTGTTGGAAAGTTGGGATTTCACCCTATGTCTGAAACTTTCTATGTAATTATCCAGCTTGTAGTTTTGTCCCTCCTGTGGGGTGAAATAAGTGTTCTTTTGTTTAAGACTGTATTCCGGTCTGTTTGGTGTCCCTTTATTATAGAAATGTGTTTTAAGGCGTGAAGCCTCATTAATAATATGGTGTGATGTAAACCCTTCAGAAGCATGTTGTGCTGTGGATCCCATCTTATTCCAGAGCACTTCCATAACAATTGTATTAAGGGCTCCCAGTACAGTTCCTGTGCCCCCTAAAATGGTGTCCAATAATTCCCGCTGGGGGTGTGGCTGACTGCATATCCAACCATGTATTAAGCATATGTCTGTGGTTGGCAACAAATTGAGAGCAGTTTGGATATTTGGTAGTGACTAGAAATACTTTAGGATACAGATGCCAAGTAAGAAAGTGGAATTCTACATCATGGGGTGCATCGTATTTAATCTGAAATGGTTTCCCCTCCTGGAACAAATTAATATCTGAGTGGTAGGGGAGGTGGGGGGAGGAGTGGTAGGTAAACAAAGTACATCAAAAAAGCAAGAAGTCTCAGTAATGTGCTGTTGATTACTTTGAATCCACATATAAGTGATCTGCCAAGTCCCTTTATCCTGACAGGAAATATTGTATAGAATCAAGGCAGGAGGGCCTAGAAAGTATTTCTCTGGGGGTGCGATCAATTCTTGTGTTCTGTCTAGGGAAGTGGAAATTGGTGGAGTCCACTTCGCGTGCGTGATGTTCAGGGAATAGTAGACTGGTCTGTCTTGCACCGAGCAGAAACTCAGGATAACCAGGTCTTTTCCTTCAGGGAATGGTGGGGGTATTTCTTGATAGCGATATACCCCATCTGTGCAATTGGTCCAACCAATTGTGCATATTCGGACGATAGTTCCTGTAATGAGACTTGGGTAAAGGAGAACACATACCACACTAAACAGAAAATGTGCCATACTAGAAGCACACTGATTATTAAAGTATACTAACTAACTAAATTACTTACTTATGTTTACTAATGTTTACTAAGTATTATTATCACTATTGAATGCTTGTATCAACTATACAGATACTATACATTATGAGTGGCTATTATAGTTACCACTATTCAAACATCTTTTGTTCAGAGGGCAGCGACTGTGCTGTTTTCAGGAGTCAGTCGTCTGTGCTGTTTTCAGGAATCAGTCATCTGTGCTGTTTTCAGGAATCAGTCATCTGTGCTGTTTTCAGGTGGAATCTGAGAACAAAACTGGTAACCACTAATTATCCATAAGGTTTCAACTGAGTGATGTGTTTCCAACATCGCTGGTTGTCTGGCCTTAGGATCTGATATAGGCTTGGGCCTAGAGCATCTGTAACCAAGTATGGTCCATCCCACTTTGCTGTGCCAAAGGGGAGGTTTGGTCTAGGGTTTAGGAGCATGACCTCCTGCAGATAATCCCTAGACTTTTCTGTGTTTGCCAGCACAGTGGTCTGGATTTCTTTTAGGCAAGAACTACAGTCTGATCCTCCGGGAGAAAAGGGTGTAACAGGTTTTCCCATCGAGGCATTGGCCTGCCCATTAAGGCTTCATAGGGGGCAAAACCTGTGGACTTACAGACATTGGCTCTGATACGCATAAGGACCAAAGGGAGGGCCAGATCCCAATTTTTCCCTGTCAGATTCAGCATAGGGCTGAGATGTGCTTTGATTGTTTGATTCATACGTTCTACCTGCCCCGCTGCTTGGGGATGGTACGAAATGTGCAATTGCTGTTCTATGCCTAGAAAATCAAACAATTCCTTGACTAGCTGAGAAACAAAAGCAGGACCATTATCAGATTCAATAGTCTTAGGAATTCCCCAACGTGTACAAAATTGCATAGTTAGGACCTCAGCTGTGGTTCTAGCAGTTTGATCTGATACAGGAAAAGCTTCTACCCAGTGGGGAAAAGAGTCCACTACTGTGAGTAAAAATCTGTTTTTCCTAGCTGTTAAAGGGAGAGGGCCCACATGATCTATCTGTAGTCTCTCAAATGGTCCCCGTTGTGGTGCTCTCATCAGCTGTCCCCTTTTCTTTTTAGGTTGTCTCCCAAATGAAGCACAAATCACACAGGAGGCCACATGATCCTGTATGTCATGTTTCATTTCTGGCCACCAGACCAACATCTCTTCAGTTTTAGGGTGCCCCATGGGACCTGCTCCATGAACCCAATGCATCCAATCTTTCCCTTGCGCTCTGGGGATAGCTATAACCAATCCTTCCTCCTTCTTCACACACAGTATGTCTTTCTGTATAGTGAGTGTGAGAAAGGGTGTATGCTGGTAAGTGTTATCTGGGGTTTGTTGCACTAGCTGCTTCAGATTGGAAAGCTCTGCGTCATTCTCCTGCAGTGTACTGAAATAATCTGGTGGTACCACCTGATCGTAATCAGTGGACCGTGTGGCCGTGGCTACCATGACATGCTTCCTTCGCTGGTGAATCCGCTAGAGTGTTTCCTTTCACTAAAGGGCCTTTCTTTCTGTGTGCTTTCACCTTCACTAAATGAACTTTCTGAAATTTTTCACTGAGTTCTTGTGCCATAGCCCATAGTGTTGAATGTTTTACCACGGACCCATCTGTGGATTTAAAGTTGTGGCTTAACGCAATGGCACTTCTGAATACATAACCTGAATCTAAGATTATCTGTATTTCAGGGTGAGAGTCTTGATAATGCTGCAAACAGGCCACAAAGGAAGCCAGTTCACAGTATTGTACTGCCTTTGCAGGATTACTTTGTTATCTGGGCCCAGTTGTACAATTGCAAACCCTGCTAATCTCCTTCCTCCCTCACATTGGCTACTGCCATCAATATATACTGTAGGAAGAAAAGGGGATATTCTATCCAGCCAGAACACGTTTTTCACAGGTTCCCATTTTAAGTTCTGGAGAAGTGAGAACTCTGGAAAAGAAAGCAATTGGCCAGTCTGTCCCTCCTAAGCGCTGTGTTAGGGCAGCTCCTATACTGTTCTCCCCAACCACTGGGTATAGGAAAAAATTCTGCCTGTGATCTGGGGGAGCAAGGACAGGAGCCGAAGTCAAAGTCTGCTTGAGTTTAGTCACTGCCTCCCAAATATATTCTTTACGTTTAAGCAGGGAGTATAGTGGAGCTGTTACAAGAAATGATTTATTTTGGGGAAAATAGCTCTAGAGCAACTCGCCACTGTTTATAATTTAAGAGCAGGCGCTGTATTTATAAGTTTTAGGATATTAATTTCTCCACCAATCACCAAAGGTGATAATTGCAATAAATTAAATAAATTAAGTATCAGAACACAAAGAGACCGTATTTAGCTTCCAAAAAGGTTGATTTAATATACAATTGCACACGAGAGGTAGGTTTTAAGAGATCTTTACAGATAATCTGTGCATAAAATAGAACAAAGTAGCAGGTAGGTTAACTTACAAGTCCTTGTTACAAGCATGCTGTGGTCCAGCTGATTGATGAGCACATGTTTCAGGAGCAAGGCATCAGCAGACCCCAAAGAGAGCAGCAGGTCCCAAGAGGAGGCAGGTCCCAAGAGAATCTGAGTTGTTTGCAGTGAAGAGAATCTGTCTCTTGGGAAACAGCTTGTCCTTTTATATCTTGCAAGCTGCAGGAGGATATGCCATGTGGATCTTTGTCCTGGTTTCCACATGACCCTTGGGCATTTGCAAAGCATTGTGGTATCTTGGTCTCATGTCTGCACACAACCCCTGAGTCTTATGACATCACCAGACTTACAGTCTGGATTTTCTTTTGATGTCCTGCTCAGTCTCTGGGGCAGATACACATTACAAGTCCTTCCTTTCTGCACATGTCTGGAAGCTGATGAGAGGGGCAGGGTATACCTTTGACAAGCAAATGTCCTGTTTATGCTTCCTCTCAGTTCTTTTGTTTTATTCAGGTGTCCACCTTAGTCATGCCTTTGTTAGGTGGGAGGGCAGAGGAAGCTCTTTTGTGTTTGTTAAGTGTTTGTAATTAACTATCCCTGCTCTCAGAAGTTCCCAGAAAAAGGAATGAAGAGAGAGGGGCTTGAAATGAAACTATTCTCTAACAGCTGCACAAATATATATTTTTAAAAGATACACAAATATATTGGTGTATATATAATCCAGCAAATATGCTACATATTTCAGTAATAAACTGATACCACTTCAGCATAGTTGTGCATAAAACCATGGCAGAACCCTGTAAGCCCTAGAAATGATTGGAGGGATTTCTGGTCTGTAGGAAGAGGTAATTTCTGTATAAAATCTATTCTCTGAGAATCTATGGATTTCCCTTCCTGGCCAATGGTGACTCCTAGAAAGGAAACCTGTGGTTTACAAAGCTGAGCTTTGGATAGATTTACTTTAAGTCCAGCTTCCAAAAGAGCTTTTAAAATCTCTCTTACATGGGCCCAGTGGTCAGATTCAGTTTCAGATTGAATTAGAATGTCATCAACATATTGGATTATATTGTCTCTACAAGACACATGGGCTAGGGCTTCCTGTATGTATTTGTGGAAAATGGATGGAGAATCTTTATAACCCTGGGGTAACACAGTCCATGCGTACTGTTTATTTAGCCACTGGAATGCTGTTTCGTACTGGCATTCTGGGGCCAGGGGCAGGCTCCAAAACCCATTTGAAATGTCTAGGACAGAAAAAAATTTACAGTTGGGGTTTAATTTAGAGATCATTGCCAGGTATGAGGCTATCACCGGTACCACAGATTTGGATACTTGATTTAGGGCGCGGAAATCTATGGTCAGTCTAAAGGAGCCTCCTGGTTTAACTATTGGCCATGCTGGAGATCAGTCTAATTATGCCCCTCTCTTCCAGTACCTGTATAATCTTAGCTACGGGTTCTATCGCCTGATGAGGTACTGGATATTGCTTTTGTGGCGGAGGATCTAACAGGATTTCTGTGGACATTCTGCCACATTCTAGTTTGTCTTGGGCCCAGACAGGGATGTCTATAACCTCTGTGGGAATTACACTCAGATCATACTGCTGGTCAGCTTTTGTGCATTGTGTGGCCAAATGCATGGGAATTGCTTCGTGCACCAAAACTGTAGACATTTTTGCAGATCCAATACATTGCCACAAGGTAAGATTAGCCATATTGAGGACATCAATTCCAATTATTTCCTTTTCTGTGCTTACTATAGTGGCATCTGCACCGGGATACCCCATTTAACTGGGATAGCCACACAGTTGGTAACTGTGTCATCGACCCCTTGGATTTTATATGTTTGCACATTTTCCTGGTCTGAAGTGGGAGAAACCTTGCTTGTAAAACTGATTCCAGCCCCTGTGTCAATCAACGCTAATTTATCCTGACCCCCTATCCTGCTGTTCACATTGGGGCGTCCACATGTGTCCAAAATCAAGGGTGCCACAAACTTTAATTTATATTCTGAATCTGTCTCCTTTCCCTTCTCCTGAGGTGCTGGAAGTGCATGCTCAGGTAAGTGAAAAGAGTCAGGCTGGGCACAAAATACTTGGGATTGTTTGATATTTGGACTCTGGAGATCAGGACATCCCTATTCCTTTTTTTCTTGCTTATCCTGGGCAGCTATCAATTCGCTTTTTATTCTGTCTAATTCTAGCTGCATGGTATATTTATCTTGTTCCCATTTAATTTGTTGCTGTTTCAACTGGTCTGTCTGTGCTTTGAGTTCATGAAACGGGATGTAGCCTGAGGAATTTCTAAAATTACCTCTGCTCTGCCCTCTCCATGGGGCCTGTCCTGAGTTTCCTGACCTATTGCTGTGGGAGGGCCCTTCTGCTTGCCATTTCTTTGCTTCTGACACAGTAATTACCTGGGATGGCTGAGTTTTCCACACAGATGCAATCCTAAGCATTAGCGTGTCAAAAGGAGTTTCTTTGGGGTCCTCAGCAAATAATCTGAGATGTTTAGTAATCTCGGGGGAAAGGATTTCCAACAAAAATTCTTTATGATGTGTCTGACCATAATCTTCTGTTTTGGGCCAACCCTCCTGGTCTCGAAAGGCTGCTTCTAGCACCCACAATCTGTGCGCAAATTCTTCTAGTGTGTCATTTGGCAGGGGTGCTTGCATTTGAGTACAGCGAAATAATTGCTCAAGACCCTTTTTCAATAACTGGTATGGGTGGGTGAGAGATCCTACTTTAAAATAGTGGGGTCCTAAAGCCACGTGCATAAGTCTGTCAAAGTCAGACGTTTTTCTCTTATACTTTCCTAGGCCCCAGTGAATCAGTGGCCCATTTGCACCATTCATTCATATTAAAAGGCATAGGGCCGACCTTCTGTGTTATCCTTTCAATGTCACTATCCTTTAATGAGTCATACAGTACCAGGTTTACTGGTGTTCTGGGCCTGTCACACCATAATAGGGGGTGACTTCAACTTTCCAATTGTTCCTTTTTTGGATAGATCTTCAAACTGCAGGCCTGCCAAACATGAAATCTCAGTTTCCGATCACGCTGCCATAACTTGTGACTTTGCTTGGACAGCCAGTAAGCCTAGCTCATCTCTATGGAGATTCAAGGTCACCCTGTTGTCGGAGGCTTTATTTCTACAGCATATCTCCCAAAAGGCGGCTGAATTTTTTAACGACAATAAAGACTCTGTACCCTCTTTTATAGTAGTCTGGGACGCATTTAAATCCTGGCTTAAGGGGGAAGTAATCAGCTATTCATCCACAAAGTCAACACTGCTAAAATTACTGATCTGGAAGAGGAAATTCACCAGCATGAAGCGTCGCTCTACACCTCATCATCCAAGTCTTCTTTACAACAGCTGCAGTCGCTCAAAATACAGTACAGCTCACTGCTGTCAAATATATCAGAGCATCTATAAGTGATAATTTCCTCTCATATTTAGTTCTGTAAATATAAGACACATAGATTGAGGTTTGTACACAAAACACACACCAACCCTCGCCGATGACAGAACATGGGGCCAAAATTAGGAATGTTTTGTGCAATAACAAGGATGGGCCCTGACACAGCTTTGCAAAACATGTCATGTTGGCTCAAGTCCAAAATATATAATCAAGAAGCCTTAAGATATGTGAAGTATGAATTTTAAAATAATTATGACAAGATAAGTTTTGATATTTTGAAAATAAAAATAAGGATTTCTGTGATAAATTTGGGACCGAAGATGAGACAAGTGAGTTGTTGTTATCAATAATATTTTGCCTGTTCTGGAGTCTATACAGGGGAGAATGTTTCCTCTTACAGCTTACTAAAAAAACATTATTCAGATCCTGGTATCACCTCAGTGGCAGCAACACACAGTCCCTCCACTGCCAACTACTTGTCAAGCAAACCACAACCCTGCAAGGAAGGTTATTCCGAGTCTGTAAACCTTCCAAGCCCTGCCCCACTCTTCTACAACTTGTCTCAATTTCCCCAGGCATCTAATCACACTTGCAGATGCCCCACCAGCTGCCTAGTAGCCGAATCCCTACTCAGTCTGCCAATGCCCATATCTGCCTTCCTCATTAAGTCACAAATTCACATCCCTGAGTTCTGCATTTTTTTTCCTGAAGGGGTGGGCACATTTGCATGGTGTGGCAGGTAAGGGGAGCATTGCCCCCTCAGTCATTGTAAAACAGAAAGCCTCTCTGTCATTCTCCTCCCCTAACTCTCAGTGGTCAATCATCCCCCCTTTACCTCCCCTCCCCCTCCTCTGCAGTCTGTCTCTCCCATCCCAGTTCCTCCTTGTTGCTCTGAAAGCATCAGTGCTGAAAAGAACAGTACCATGCCACATGATATCTCATTCAAGTGTACGACAAGTCTCTTCTAAGTCCCGATCCATCGGACTCATACAGGGCCAGTCTTAGTCAGGGGCGACGGGGGTGGTTACACAGGGCCCCATGCTCCTAGGGGCCTTGCATCTCTGGAAGTCTGTCCTCCTGTCTCGGAACACCTTCCTACTCCATACCTTAATGTGCATCTACATTTCCTTTTGATGCCACTTCCTGTTTCTGCAAGGGTAGGATGCAGCAATGAAGAGACTCTGGGCTCATCAGCTGATTGGATATGAAAATCGCTGCTGCTGTATATCACTTTCTACTGAAATGTGGTGGATGCACATCAAAATATGGGTAGAGGTGGGGTTCCGCGAGCTTTGAACCTCCTTTTACACTCTGATAATAGCGTATGGTGGTGGGCGCTGGTAGGGGTCTGCATAGGGCCCCCCAATTGCTAAGACCGGCCAAGGATGCGTACTTCCTGTTGCCTTGTGGGCAGGACCTGAGAGGAAACTTGCCATGCATTTAGACCTGAGACCTGGCAGCACAACACTGTTCTTTTTACTGCTGAGGGAGTGTTAAGAAAAGGAGATGCTGGACTGAGGGGGACAGAGAGGGGAGATGCTGAGCCAACAGAGGAGAGATGCTGGATAGAGGGAAGGAGAGAGAAAAGGAACCTCATGATTGCATTTGATAGGGTGGTAGAGGGTCTGATGCTAGGGTTGAGGATGGGAGAAAAGGGCCGATGGTGGCAGATCTAATCTAATGTCAAGTCTATATACCACACAAATCCCATCATGATATTCTAGGCAGTTTACAATGCAAGAAGTTGCACAGAAGCAGGATAGAACAGAATAGTAAGATTAACAAAAGGTCTTCAGTTTCTTATACAACCATCCATAGTTACCTAACTTTGGTAAAGAATTCCATTCAGTAGTAGCATCAACCTGATGTTTAAATCTTATAGTTCCAAAAACCAGTACCTCAGTACTAAATTTTCCTGCATTCTGACAGAATTATTTAAAGTAAATGTGAAAAGAACTGACTTAACAGTTCATAATTCCCATACAGCAATGATTCAGGCAGGAGTGGGAGTTAGTCGGATCTAATGTGGGGTCTGGGAGAAGGAGAAGATAACTGCAGACCTGAGGATTGGATAAGGGGGCTGAAGTGGGGGACTGCAGGGAGATGAGGTGAGTAGAGAGCAGAGGCAATTAGAAGGGATAAAGGTGCAGAGAAGAAAGGAGAGAAAGGGTGGTGAAGAAACAGAATCAAAAAAGAGGTTAGGGTAGGGACAATACAAGTGTCTGACAGTGCTCTTCTGGGATCTTGCCAGGTACTTGTGACTTGGATTGGCCACTGTTGGAAACAGGATACTGGTCTTGATGGACCTTCAGTCTGTCCCAGTACAGCAATGCTTATGTTCTTATGTTCAAAATATTCTTATAATCTTACCTAGGTACACATAAATTGTCCAACATCAAGTCTATACAAATAATCTGTAAAGAATAAAAAGAAGAGTCAAAAGTCATAGGAATCCTCACATGGATGGTGCCTGGGAGGGTTTGAGAATGTGGAGTGAGTAATAATTAGAGTGTTGGGGGTGTGAAGATGGGGAGATTTAGTATCAGAGTAGTCCTTAGACGTATGGGGTTATCTAAATTTATATCTACCTCGGGAGTCACTGCACAGACACTCAGACTCTCTAAACCTAGAAAGAGGAAAAATAATATTTAAATATCACAATTTGCTTGAATAACACTGGAAGCTACAACTCTGACAGTCTGCACCTCTCTTCCTAAAGTATTACAACATCCTTCTTGTCTCCTCCTTCTGAGGACCAGGTCTAGTTTAATGCTATATTGGCCCTAGGCAAACATATTTTTCTGAGCCCCAGACCATGTCCCCTGCCATGATCTTTATTTATGATTTCTTCCCCCACCCCAATATTTAATAAATGTCTATATGCAAATACCACATTTAAACGAGTGGTAATGTTGAATAGCTTGCCACAGTTCCAACAGGATTCGTCCAACAGCGAGTTAACATAATTGGAGAGCAGTTTGGAAAGCCGCGTGATAGAGCTGGCAATCGTATACGGACATGGACTGAACCCAGTGTGGACGTGGCATCTCTGACCATATAACGTTAAGTGCCTGGATTTATTATATTATAGAAAACAGTGAAAGAGTTTGGTTCATTGTTTAGATTAAGAGAGTTTCGAGGTAGTTGGAGTAAGTGATAGGATTGACCCACTAGTTCTTTAGTTTTGAGGAAGGTGAACATTTATTTCATTTTATTATTTGAAATTAATTAAGAGCACAGGTGTACATTTGCTTATATAAATTGAAAAGATTCAAAGAGAAGTTCTATGATCGAGAAGCTTGTCCACCCTTAGAGACGTAAATCACTTCGGTGTAGCCTCGCTTGGGTAAGTTTATACTCTGAGAACTTCCTTATGATTTCCATATATTAACACAAAAATATATTTCAGTACACTTTTGGGCCAATCCTTTCACTGGTATTATCTCCATGATATTATACCCTGGTTTGTATAATTAACTACTAACAGTGCGTCATGAAAGACTCAAGAGGAAATTGGAAAGTCATGGGATAGGAGGTAGTTCCTATTATGGATTAAAAACTGGTTAAAAGATAGAAAACAGAGAGTAGAGTTAAATGATCTGTATTCTCGATGTGCTGTGTCCGCTGGTTTTTTAACTGGTAGACTAGCCATCCAAATGGCAGATGACCGATGCATATGTGAAAAAGGAACCCGAACTATAGCAAATAGAATGATAGGTATTATTAGGAGAGGAATGGAAAACAAAAATGAGGATGTTGTAATGCCTTTGTTTTACTCCACGGTGCAACCGCACCTCGAATATTGTGTGTAATTCTGGTCACCACATCTCAAAAATGATATAGTGGAATTAGAAAAGCCCCCTCCCTGCCCATCTTCAAATCCTTGCTCAAAGCCCACCTCTTCAATGTCGCTTTTGGCACCTAACCATTATACATCTATTCAGGAAATCTAGACTGCCCCAATCTTGTTTGACTGCACTTTTTGTCCTTTAGATTGTAAGCTCCTTCAAGCAGGGACTGTCCTCTGTGTTAAATTGTACAGTGCTGCGTAACCCTGGTAGCGCTTTAGAAATGTTAAGTAGTAGTAGTAGTAGTAGATCAAGGCAGATAAAGATCTGCACGGTATATCCATAATCTTCATCTGTAAATTAAGTAAGTCAAGCATAAGACTTAATTAGAATAAATTGAGTCAGACAGGATCATGTGCAGATGGCATAGAGTCAAAAGCTTACTTATAAGCATTTCAAGCAGTTTAGTGCCTAAAGGAATGCCAGCTATTGGCCTAATGTTGTACAAAGATGATACATCTAAACCTTTTGATTTGGGCATAGGACTAAGTGCTATCTGTCCCATATGCAGAGGTAATCATCCCAAGAAATATTAAATGTGGAGGATTGGTAAATAATGTAAAGGGACACTTATCTAATACACAAAGCCCACAAATTATAGCTTTGAGCTAGATATTCTTAAGCTACTACTACTATAAATCATTTCTATAGCGTTACCAGTCGTACTCAGCGCTTTACAATTGAACATGAAGACAAGACAGTCCCTGCTCAAAAGAGCTTACAATCTAAATCAGGACAGACAGACAGGACCAATAAGGATAAGGGTAGGACACACAGAAGGACACGTGCACGAGGGGCATAATCAAACGGA
Source organism: Microcaecilia unicolor (assembly GCF_901765095.1). Lineage (NCBI taxonomy): Eukaryota > Metazoa > Chordata > Amphibia > Gymnophiona > Siphonopidae > Microcaecilia > Microcaecilia unicolor. The sequence continues at coordinate 464,030 of NW_021963593.1, read as the reverse complement.
AACGCCTATTTCCATGGGCGTTTATCTCCGAGAACGGGTCCGTGAAGGGGCAGGCCGAACTGTATTTTCGAAAAAATGGACGTTTACTATGTTACTAATTACTGTAATAAAATGCACCAGTCCCAGTACAGAACCTTGTTGAATAGATAGGTTTTCAGAGATTTGTGAAAGTTAGTTATTTCATTAATTGTTTTCAAGTTAGTTGGTAGGAAAAGCTGCTTGCATGTGTTAGTTTGTATTTTAATCCTTTGCAGCTGGGGAAGTGTAAATTAAGAAATATGCGAGCTGATCTTTTAGCATTTCTGGGAGGGAGGTCCACGAGGTCTAGCATGTAGGTCGGGGCATCGCCGTGAATGATTTTATGAACAATCGTGCAGATCTTGAACGCGGTACGTTCTTTAAGTGGGAGCCAGTGAAGTTTCTCTCTTAGGGGTTTTGCACTTTCATATATTGTTTTTCCAAATATGAGTCTGGCTGCGGTGTTCTGGGCTGTTTGAAGTTTCTTGATAGTCTGTTCTTTGCAGCCAGCGTAGAGTGCGTTGCAATAGTCCAAGTGACTTAGCACCATTGACTGTACCAGGTTGCGAAAAATGGATCTTGGGAAGAAAGGTTTTACTCTTTTAAGTTTCCACATGGAGTGGAACATCTTCTTAGTTGTATTCTTCACATGGGTTTCGAGTGTGAGATTTCAGTCGATGGTAACTCCAAGAATTTTCAGATTGTTTGAGACGGGAAGGGAAAGGTTTGGTGTGGTTATGGTGGTAAATTTAGTTGTATTATGTTGTGAGGTGAGTATAAGACATTGTGTTTTTTCTGCGTTAGATTTAGCTGGAATGCATCCGCCCAGGAGCGCATGATTTGGAAACTTTGGTTGATCTCGTTGGTGATTTCCTTTCGATCATGTTTGAATAGGATATAGATCGTGACATCATCTGCATATATGTAGGGATTGAGGTTTTGATTGGATAGAAGCTTCATTAGGTTGAAGAGGGTTGGAGAGAGGGGGCATCCTTGGGGGGCATCCTTGGGGGACTCCAAAGTCAGGTGTCTATGGGGCTGATATGTCCGCGTTCGTTATTACTTGGTATGATCTTGTGGTCAGGAATCCTTTAAACCAGTTAAGAACGTTACCTCCAACTCCAAAGTATTCTAGGATATGTAGTAATATTCCATGGTTGACCATGTCGAAGGCACTGGACATGTCGAATTGTAGGAGAAGTATGTTATTGCCAGTTGCAATTGTTTATTTAAATGTATTCATTACAGTCACTAGTACTGTTTCAGTGCTGTGATTTGACTGAAATCCTGATTGAGATTCGTGAAGAATTGAGTATTTATTTAGGTAGTTAGTGAGTTGTTTCGTCACTACGCCTTCCATAAGTTTGGTTATCAGTGGGATAGATGCTACTGGGCGATAGTTGGTTAGGTCATTTGTACTTTCCTTTGCAAAGGTGTAAGTAGAATGCTTCCTTTATCCTTTGGGAAGAGGCCATATTGTAGCACGTAGTTCAGGTGCCTCGTGAGGTCTGTTTTGAGTTGTAGGGGGGCAGATCTTATAAGGTTAGTAGGGCAGATGTCTAGTTTACATTGCGACTTGGCGTATCTTCCAAGCAATTGGGAGATGTTGTCGATCGTGCTGGATGTGCCCCATTTATTCACATCTATCTATATGGCCAGTCCTTTTGTTTTTCAGAATATCTTAAGAACATAGCAATACTCTATCAGACCAATGGTCAATCTAGTTCAGTATCCTGCTTCCAACAGTGACCAATCCAGGTCACAAGTGTATGAGATGAGTTCCATCCCCTTTATCATTTTGGTTGTTCTTTTTTTATCCTTTTCTTATTCAGTAATATATTTTGGGGGGATATTGTGAGCAGAATCGAACGCATTACTCAACGTGAGTTTGCACCATGGAGTGATACAGAGGCATTATAATATTCTTATTTTGCATCATTTTCCTATTACTTTGTAGTATCCTGTTTGCTTTTTGACCACTGCCACACACTGGTCAGAAGACTTCAGCGTATTGTCTACAATGACACCTAGATCTTTTTCTTGAGTGCTGATTGCTAAGGTGAACCCTAGCATCAGGTAACTTTGATTTGGACTATTCTTCCCAATTTCCTAAGGTCTTCCTGTAATCCGCATGTGTTTGGGCAGCTTTGTGTCATTTGTAAATGTAATTAACTCACTCATCGATCTGATTTCCAGATCATTTATAAATATGTTAAATAGCACAGATCCTTGAGGCATGCAAGTATTCACCATCCTCCACGTGAGAAAAATGACCATTTAACCCTATACTCTGTTTTCTGTCAAATAATCAAGAGAAGGACATTTCCTCCTATCCCATGACAGGAGTCTCTCATGAGGAATTTTGTCAATCCAGATCCTTTTTCTAAAAAGACTACATGATCTTGCAGCAGAGAAATGACAATCGGCCTTGAAGCAATTAAGAATTACTTCCTTTTTTAGTGTACAGTAGTGTATATGGAGAATGTACAAGAAATACAGCACTGCACTAAAATAGTACTTTTTGAATAGAAGTACTGCATTTTATACTTTTTTCTGCAAACATATTGATGAAAATAAAACTAATGTTTAATATGTAATGTTGTAATCTTGTTTTCTTTATCCTGATTTATGATTATCCGGACCACCCTCAGCATTCTACTGTACATTCATGCAACAATTATGATATCTAGCAATTAAATACATAAATCAATCTGAATATAGAGCATTTTGTTAGGGTGTATAGCATTTAGAGTCACACAGCTCCTAGGGGGGGCGTTATTAGCTCTTCATGTTGGGCACAATATTTCATAGTAGCCAAGTTAAAACAGCTCTTATGGAAATGATGTCATGGTAGTAAAGAGAAAAGGTGGATGACCCTCTTGGATTCTCCAGACAAAATAACTAACCTATGTAATGATGGCTGGGAGAAAAGCTGGAATACTCCAGTTATTTTCTTAAAGTCCCCCTCAACCGCAGTTGCTACCTCTCTGAGCCCTCCACCCCGACGAAAGCAACAATAAGGCGACATAAGTCCTTCACTTGCAAAGGTAACTGCACTAGATTATGTGGATATTAAATATTTCTATGAATAAACAAGAAAATATCCTGACCAGGGAGACCATAAAGTGCCATTAAGTCCTATGTTTGAATTGTTCCTTTGTTCCATTTCTTGGACTATAGGATTATGCAAATAGGCAGTCGCCAAAGGGTGATGCAACATCCTGCAATGAAGAAAAACATAATGTGCCTTACGTCCTATGCTTAGATCGTGCCCTTCTCCTGGGACCTAAACGGATGCAGCAATAGACAGTCACTGTCACTGACATCCTTCAACAAAGAAGTCTGCCCTGACAACTGCTTCAAGAAGGTGGCCAGACCTGGTGGCTGCAATGGACTGTCTGGTTACTGTAACCCGTTCCAGATTTCAGCCTAGTCCGGTCCGGATCTTCCAGGCGGCCAGGCTTGCTTGTTTTGTTTGAGCCTGCACAGCACCCGTAGCTGCCTGGTGATTGCTGCAGCTGAGCCTCAACTGTTGATGGGCTTATTAGCCAATTTCCTCTTGAGTCTTTCATGACGCACTGTTAGTAGTTAATTATACAAACCAGGGTATAATATAATGGAGATAATACCAGTGAAAGGATTGGCCCAAAAGTGTACTGAAATATATTTTTGTGTTAATATATGGAAATCATAAGGAAGTTCTCAGAGTATAAACTTACCCAAGCGAGGCTACACCGAAGTGATTTACGTCTCTAAGGGTGGACAAGCTTCTCGATCATAGAACTTCTCTTTGAATCTTTTCAATTTATATAAGCAAATGTACACCTGTGCTCTTAATTAATTTCAAATAATAAAATGAAATAAATGTTCACCTTCCTCAAAACTAAAGAACTAATGGGTCAATCCTATCACTTACTCCAACTACCTCGAAACTCTCTTAATCTAAGCAATGAACCATACTCTTTCACTGTTTTCTATAATATAATAAATCCAGGCACTTAACGTTATATGGTCAGAGATGCCACGTCCACACTGGGTTCAGTCCATGTCCGTATACGATTGCCAGCTCTATCACGCGGTTTGCCAAACTGCTCTCCAATTATGTTAACTCGCTGTTGGACGAATCCTGTTGGAACTGTGGCAAGCTATTCAACATTACCACTCGTTTAAATGTGGTATTTGCATATAGACATTTATTAAATATTGGGGTGGGGGAAGAAATCATAAATAAAGATCATGGCAGGGGACATGGTCTGGGGCTCAGAAAAATATGTTTGCCTAGGGCCAATATAGCATTAAACTAGACCTGGTCCTCAGAAGGAGGAGACAAGAAGGATGTTGTAATACTTTAGGAAGAGAGGTGCAGACTGTCAGAGTTGTAGCTTACAGTGTTATTCAAGCAAATTGTGATATTTAAATATTATTTTTCCTCTTTCTAGGTTTAGAGAGTCTGAGTGTCTGTGCAGTGACTCCCGAGGTAGATATAAATTTAGATAACCCCATACGTCTAAGGACTCCTCTGATACTAAATCTCCCCATCTTCACACCCCCAACACTCTAATTATTACTCACTCCACATTCTCAAACCCTCCCAGGCACCATCCATGTGAGGATTCCTATGACTTTTGACTCTTCTTTTTATTCTTTACAGATTATTTGTATAGACTTGATGTTGGACAATTTATGTGTACCTAGGTAAGATTATAAGAATATTTTGAACATAAGAACATAAGCATTGCTGTACTGGGACAGACTGAAGGTCCATCAAGACCAGTATCCTGTTTCCAACAGTGGCCAATCCAAGTCACAAGTACCTGGCAAGATCCCAGAAGAGCACTGTCAGACACTTGTATTGTCCCTACCCTAACCTCTTTTTTTATTCTGTTTCTTCACCACCCTTTCTCTCCTTTCTTCTCTGCACCTTTATCCCTTCCAATTGCCTCTGCTCTCTACTCACCTCATCTCCCTGCAGTCCCCCACTTCAGCCCCCTTATCCAATCCTCAGGTCTGCAGTTATCTTCTTCTTCTCCCAGACCCCACATTAGATCCGACTAACTCCCACTCCTGCCTGAATCATTGCTGTATGGGAATTATGAACTGTTAAGTCAGTTCTTTTCACATTTACTTTAAATAATTCTGTCAGAATGCAGGAAAATTTAGTACTGAGGTACTGGTTTTTGGAACTATAAGATTTAAACATCAGGTTGATGCTACTACTGAATGGAATTCTTTACCAAAGTTAGGTAACTATGGATGGTTGTATAAGAAACTGAAGACCTTTTGTTAATCTTACTATTCTGTTCTATCCTGCTTCTGTGCAACTTCTTGCATTGTAAACTGCCTAGAATATCATGATGGGATTTGTGTGGTATATAGACTTGACATTAGATTAGATCTGCCACCATCGGCCCTTTTCTCCCATCCTCAACCCTAGCATCAGACCCTCTACCACCCTATCAAATGCAATCATGAGGTTCCTTTTCTCTCTCCTTCCCTCTATCCAGCATCTCTCCTCTGTTGGCTCAGCATCTCCCCTCTCTGTCCCCCTCAGTCCAGCATCTCCTTTTCTTAACACTCCCTCAGCAGTAAAAAGAACAGTGTTGTGCTGCCAGGTCTCAGGTCTAAATGCATGGCAAGTTTCCTCTCAGGTCCTGCCCACAAGGCAACAGGAAGTACGCATCCTTGGCCGGTCTTAGCAATTGGGGGGCCCTATGCAGACCCCTACCAGCGCCCACCACCATACGCTATTATCAGAGTGTAAAAGGAGGTTCAAAGCTCGCGGAACCCCACCTCTACCCATATTTTGATGTGCATCCACCACATTTCAGTAGAAAGTGATATACAGCAGCAGCGATTTTCATATCCAATCAGCTGATGAGCCCAGAGTCTCTTCATTGCTGCATCCTACCCTTGCAGAAACAGGAAGTGGCATCAAAAGGAAATGTAGATGCACATTAAGGTATGGAGTAGGAAGGTGTTCCGAGACAGGAGGACAGACTTCCAGAGATGCAAGGCCCCTAGGAGCATGGGGCCCTGTGTAACCACCCCCGTCGCCCCTGACTAAGACTGGCCCTGTATGAGTCCGATGGATCGGGACTTAGAAGAGACTTGTCGTACACTTGAATGAGATATCATGTGGCATGGTACTGTTCTTTTCAGCACTGATGCTTTCAGAGCAACAAGGAGGAACTGGGATGGGAGAGACAGACTGCAGAGGAGGGGGAGGGGAGGTAAAGGGGGGATGATTGACCACTGAGAGTTAGGGGAGGAGAATGACAGAGAGGCTTTCTGTTTTACAATGACTGAGGGGGCAATGCTCCCCTTACCTGCCACACCATGCAAATGTGCCCACCCCTTCAGGAAAAAAAATGCAGAACTCAGGGATGTGAATTTGTGACTTAATGAGGAAGGCAGATATGGGCATTGGCAGACTGAGTAGGGATTCGGCTACTAGGCAGCTGGTGGGGCATCTGCAAGTGTGGATTAGATGCCTGGGGAAATTGAGACAAGTTGTAGAAGAGTGGGGCAGGGCTTGGAAGGTTTACAGACTCGGAATAACCTTCCTTGCAGGGTTGTGGTTTGCTTGACAAGTAGTTGGCAGTGGAGGGACTGTGTGTTGCTGCCACTGAGGTGATACCAGGATCTGAATAATGTTTTTTTAGTAAGCTGTAAGAGGAAACATTCTCCCCTGTATAGACTCCAGAACAGGCAAAATATTATTGATAACAACAACTCACTTGTCTCATCTTCGGTCCCAAATTTATCACAGAAATCCTTATTTTTATTTTCAAAATATCAAAACTTATCTTGTCATAATTATTTTAAAATTCATACTTCACATATCTTAAGGCTTCTTGATTATATATTTTGGACTTGAGCCAACATGACATGTTTTGCAAAGCTGTGTCAGGGCCCATCCTTGTTATTGCACAAAACATTCCTAATTTTGGCCCCATGTTCTGTCATCGGCGAGGGTTGGTGTGTGTTTTGTGTACAAACCTCAATCTATGTGTCTTATATTTACAGAACTAAATATGAGAGGAAATTATCACTTATAGATGCTCTGATATATTTGACAGCAGTGAGCTGTACTGTATTTTGAGCGACTGCAGCTGTTGTAAAGAAGACTTGGATGATGAGGTGTAGAGCGACGCTTCATGCTGGTGAATTTCCTCTTCCAGATCAGTAATTTTAGCAGTGTTGACTTTGTGGATGAATAGCTGATTACTTCCCCCTTAAGCCAGGATTTAAATGCGTCCCAGACTACTATAAAAGAGGGTACAGAGTCTTTATTGTCGTTAAAAAATTCAGCCGCCTTTTGGGAGATATGCTGTAGAAATAAAGCCTCCGACAACAGGGTGACCTTGAATCTCCATAGAGATGAGCTAGGCTTACTGGCTGTCCAAGCAAAGTCACAAGTTATGGCAGCGTGATCGGAAACTGAGATTTCATGTTTGGCAGGCCTGCAGTTTGAAGATCTATCCAAAAAAGGAACAATTGGAAAGTTGAAGTCACCCCCTATTATGGTGTGACAGGCCCAGAACACCAGTAAACCTGGTACTGTATGACTCATTAAAGGATAGTGACATTGAAAGGATAACACAGAAGGTCGGCCCTATGCCTTTTAATATGAATGAATGGTGCAAATGGGCCACTGATTCACTGGGGCCTAGGAAAGTATAAGAGAAAAACGTCTGACTTTGACAGACTTATGCACGTGGCTTTAGGACCCCACTATTTTAAAGTAGGATCTCTCACCCACCCATACCAGTTATTGAAAAAGGGTCTTGAGCAATTATTTCGCTGTACTCAAATGCAAGCACCCCTGCCAAATGACACACTAGAAGAATTTGCGCACAGATTGTGGGTGCTAGAAGCAGCCTTTCAAGACCAGGAGGGTTGGCCCAAAACAGAAGATTATGGTCAGACACATCATAAAGAATTTTTGTTGGAAATCCTTTCCCCTGAGATTACTAAACATCTCAGATTATTTGCTGAGGACCCCAAAGAAACTCCTTTTGAAACGCTAATGCTTAGGATTGCATCTGTGTGGAAAACTCAGCCATCCCAGGTAATTACTTTGTCAGAAGCAAAGAGATGGCAAGCAGAAGGGCCCTCCCACAGCAATAGGTCAGGAAACTCAGGATAGGCCCCATGGAGAGGGCAGAGCAGAGGTAATTTTAGAAATTCCTCAGGCTACATCCCGTTTCATGAACTCAAAGCACAGACAGACCAGTTGAAACAGCAACAAATTAAATGGGAACAAGATAAATATACCATGCAACTAGAATTAGACAGAATAAAAAGCGAATTGATAGCTGCCCAGGATAAGCAAGAAAAAAAGGAATAGGGATGTCCTGATCTCCAGAGTCCAAATATCAAACAATCCCAAGTATTTTGTGCCCAGCCTGACTCTTTTCACTTACCTGAGCATGCACTTCCAGCACCTCAGGAGAAGGGAAAGGAGACAGATTCAGAATATAAATTAAAGTTTGTGGCACCCTTGATTTTGGACACATGTGGACGCCCCAATGTGAACAGCAGGATAGGGGGTCAGGATAAATTAGCGTTGATTGACACAGGGGCTGGAATCAGTTTTACAAGCAAGGTTTCTCCCACTTCAGACCAGGAAAATGTGCAAACATATAAAATCCAAGGGGTCGATGACACAGTTACCAACTGTGTGGCTATCCCAGTTAAATGGGGTATCCCGGTGCAGATGCCACTACAGTATGCACAGAAAAGGAAATATCCAGTACCTCATCAGGCGATAGAACCCATAGCTAAGATTATACAGGTACTGGAAGAGAGGGGCATAATTAGACCGATCTCTTCTACATGCAACTCTCCAGCATGGCCAATAGTTAAACCAGGAGGCTCCTTTAGACTGACCATAGATTTCCGCGCCCTAAATCAAGTATCCAAATCTGTGGTACCGGTGATAGCCTCATACCTGGCAATGATCTCTAAATTAAACCCCAACTGTAAATTTTTTTCTGTCCTAGACATTTCAAATGGGTTTTGGAGCCTGCCCCTGGCCCCAGAATGCCAGTACGAAACAGCATTCCAGTGGCTAAATAAACAGTACGCATGGACTGTGTTACCCCAGGGTTATAAAGATTCTCCATCCATTTTCCACAAATACATACAGGAAGCCCTAGCCCATGTGTCTTGTAGAGACAATATAATCCAATATGTTGATGACATTTTAATTCAATCTGAAACTGAATCTGACCACTGGGCCCATGTAAGAGAGATTTTAAAAGCTCTTTTGGAAGCTGGACTTAAAGTAAATCTATCCAAAGCTCAGCTTTGTAAACCACAGGTTTCCTTTCTAGGAGTCACCATTGGCCAGGAAGGGAAATCCATAGATTCTCAGAGAATAGATTTTATACAGAAATGGTGTTAAAGGGGCGATCAAGGAGGACAAAGCCGTAGCGGAGAAATTAAATGAATTCTTTGCTTCGGTCTTCACCGAGGAGGATTTGGGGGGGACACCGGTGCCGGAAAGAATATTTGAAGCGGGGGAGTCGGAGAAACTAAACAAATTCTCTGTAACCTTGGAGGATGTAATGGGTCAGTTCAGCAAGCTGAAGAGTAGTAAATCACCGGGACCTGATGGTATTCATCCCAGAGTATTAATAGAACTAAAAAATGAACTTGCGGAGCTACTGTTAGAAATATGCAATCTGTCCCTAAAATCGAGTGTAATACCGGAAGACTGGAGGGTAGCCAATGTTACTCCGATTTTTAAGAAAGGTTCCAGAGGAGATCCGGGAAATTATAGACCGGTGAGTATGACGTCGGTGCCGGGCAAGATGGTGGAGGCTATTATTAAGAATAAAATTGCAGAGCATATACAAAAACATGGACTGATGAGACAAAGTCAGCACGGATTTAGTGAAGGGAAGTCTTGCCTCACCAATCTAATGCATTTTTTTGAGGGGGTAAGCAAACATGTGGACAATGGGGAGCCGGTTGATATTGTATATCTGGATTTTCAGAAGGCGTTTGACAAAGTGCCGCACGAAAGACTCCTGAAGAAATTGCAGAGTCATGGAATCGGAGGTAGGGTATTATTATGGATTAAGAACTGGTTGAAAGATAGGAAGCAGAGAGTAGGATTGCGTGGCCAGTATTCTCAGTGGAGGAGGGTAGTTAGTGGGGTCCCGCAGGGGTCTGTGCTGGGTCCGTTGCTTTTTAATGTATTTATAAATGACCTAGAGATGGGAATAACTAGTGAGGTAATTAAATTCGCCGATGACACAAAATTATTCAGGGTCGTCAAGTCGCAGGAGGAATGTGAACGATTACAGGAGGACCTTGCGAGACTGGGAGAATGGGCGTGCAAGTGGCAGATGAAGTTCAATGTTGACAAGTGCAAAGTGATGCATGTGGGTAAGAGGAACCCGAATTATAGCTACGTCTTGCAAGGTTCCGCGTTAGGAGTTACGGATCAAGAAAGGGATCTGGGTGTCGTCGTCGATGATACGCTGAAACCTTCTGCTCAGTGTGCTGCTGCGGCTAGGAAAGCGAATAGAATGTTGGGTGTTATTAGGAAGGGTATGGAGTCCAGGTGTGCGGATGTTATAATGCCGTTGTATCGCTCCATGGTGCGACCGCACCTGGAGTATTGTGTTCAGTACTGGTCTCCGTATCTCAAAAAAGATATAGTAGAATTGGAAAAGGTACAGCGAAGGGCGACGAAAATGATAGTGGGGATGGGACGACTTTCCTATGAAGAGAGGCTGAGAAGGCTAGGGCTTTTCAGCTTGGAGAAGAGACGGCTGAGGGGAGATATGATAGAAGTGTATAAAATAATGAGTGGAATGGATCGGGTGGATGTGAAGCGACTGTTCACGCTATCCAAAAATACTAGGACTAGAGGGCATGAGTTGAAGCTACAGTGTGGTAAATTTAAAACGAATCGGAGAAAATTTTTCTTCACCCAACGTGTAATTAGACTCTGGAATTCATTGCCGGAGAACGTGGTACGGGCGGTTAGCTTGACGGAGTTTAAAAAGGGGTTAGATAGATTCCTAAAGGACAAGTCCATAGACCGCTATTAAATGGACTTGGAAAAATTCCGCATTTTTAGGTATAACTTGTCTGGAATGTTTTTACGTTTGGGGAGCGTGCCAGGTGCCCTTGACCTGGATTGGCCACTGTCGGTGACAGGATGCTGGGCTAGATGGACCTTTGGTCTTTCCCAGTATGGCACTACTTATGTACTTATGTACTTATGTACTTATGTACCTCTTCCTACAGACCAGAAATCCCTCCAATCATTTCTAGGGCTTACAGGGTTCTGCCATGGTTTTATGCACAACTATGCTGAAGTGGTATCAGTTTATTACTGAAATATGTAGCATATTTGCTGGATTATATATACACCAATATATTTGTGTATCTTTTAAAAATATATATTTGTGCAGCTGTTAGAGAATAGTTTCATTTCAAGCCCCTCTCTCTTCATTCCTTTTTCTGGGAACTTCTGAGAGCAGGGATAGTTAATTACAAACACTTAACAAACACAAAAGAGCTTCCTCTGCCCTCCCACCTAACAAAGGCATGACTAAGGTGGACACCTGAATAAAACAAAAGAACTGAGAGGAAGCATAAACAGGACATTTGCTTGTCAAAGGTATACCCTGCCCCTCCCATCAGCTTCCAGACATGTGCAGAAAGGAAGGACTTGTAATGTGTATCTGCCCCAGAGACTGAGCAGGACATCAAAAGAAAATCCAGACTGTAAGTCTGGTGATGTCATAAGACTCAGGGGTTGTGTGCAGACATGAGACCAAGATACCACAATGCTTTGCAAATGCCCAAGGGTCGTGTGGAAACCAGGACAAAGATCCACATGGCATATCCTCCTGCAGCTTGCAAGATATAAAAGGACAAGCTGTTTCCCAAGAGACAGATTCTCTTCACTGCAAACAACTCAGATTCTCTTGGGACCTGCCTCCTCTTGGGACCTGCTGCTCTCTTTGGGGTCTGCTGATGCCTTGCTCCTGAAACATGTGCTCATCAATCAGCTGGACCACAGCATGCTTGTAACAAGGACTTGTAAGTTAACCTACCTGCTACTTTGTTCTATTTTATGCACAGATTACCTGTAAAGATCTCTTAAAACCTACCTCTCGTGTGCAATTGTATATTAAATCAACCTTTTTGGAAGCTAAATACGGTCTCTTTGTGTTCTGATACTTAATTTATTTAATTTATTGCAATTATCACCTTTGGTGATTGGTGGAGAAATTAATATCCTAAAACTTATAAATACAGCGCTTGCTCTTAAATTATAAACAGTGGCGAGTTGCTCTAGAGCTATTTTCCCCAAAATAAATCATTTCTTGTAACAGCTCCACTATACTCCCTGCTTAAACGTAAAGAATATATTTGGGAGGCAGTGACTAAACTCAAGCAGGCTTTGACTTCGGCTCCTGTCCTTGCTCCCCCAGATCACAGGCAGAATTTTTTCCTATACCCAGTGGTTGGGGAGAACAGTATAGGAGCTGCCCTAACACAGCGCTTAGGAGGGACAGACTGGCCAATTGCTTTCTTTTCCAGAGTTCTCACTTCTCCAGAACTTAAAATGGGAACCTGTGAAAAACGTGTTCTGGCTGGATAGAATATCCCCTTTTCTTCCTACAGTATATATTGATGGCAGTAGCCAATGTGAGGGAGGAAGGAGATTAGCAGGGTTTGCAATTGTACAACTGGGCCCAGATAACAAAGTAATCCTGCAAAGGCAGTACAATACTGTGAACTGGCTGCCTTTGTGGCCTGTTTGCAGCATTATCAAGACTCTCACCCTGAAATACAGATAATCTTAGATTCAGGTTATGTATTCAGAAGTGCCATTGCGTTAAGCCACAACTTTAAATCCACAGATGGGTCCGTGGTAAAACATTCAACACTATGGGCTATGGCACAAGAACTCAGTGAAAAATTTCAGAAAGTTCATTTAGTGAAGGTGAAAGCACACAGAAAGAAAGGCCCTTTAGTGAAAGGAAACACTCTAGCGGATTCACTAGCGAAGGAAGCATGTCATGGTAGCCACGGCCACACGGTCCACTGATTACGATCAGGTGGTACCACCAGATTATTTCAGTACACTGCAGGAGAATGACGCAGAGCTTTCCAATCTGAAGCAGCTAGTGCAACAAACCCCAGATAACACTTACCAGCATACACCCTTTCTCACACTCACTATACAGAAAGACATACTGTGTGTGAAGAAGGAGGAAGGATTGGTTATAGCTATCCCCAGAGCGCAAGGGAAAGATTGGATGCATTGGGTTCATGGAGCAGGTCCCATGGGGCACCCTAAAACTGAAGAGATGTTGGCAACTCTAAATATGTTGGTCTGGTGGCCAGAAATGAAACATGACATACAGGATCATGTGGCCTCCTGTGTGATTTGTGCTTCATTTGGGAGACAACCTAAAAAGAAAAGGGGACAGCTGATGACAGCACCACCACGGGGACCATTTGAGAGACTACAGATAGATCATGTGGGCCCTCTCCCTTTAACAGCTAGGAAAATCAGATTTTTACTCACAGTAGTGGACTCTTTTCCCCACTGGGTAGAAGCTTTTCCTGTATCAGATCAAACTGCTAGAACCACAGCTGAGGTCCTAACTATGCAATTTTGTACACGTTGGGGAATTCCTAAGACTATTGAATCTGATAATGGTCCTGCTTTTGTTTCTCAGCTAGTCAAGGAATTGTTTGATTTTCTAGGCATAGAACAGCAATTGCACATTTCGTACCATCCCCAAGCAGCGGGGCAGGTAGAACGTATGAATCAAACAATCAAAGCACATCTCAGCCCTATGCTGAATCTGACAGGGAAAAATTGGGATCTGGCCCTCCCTTTGGTCCTTATGCGTATCAGAGCCAATGTCTGTAAGTCCACAGGTTTTGCCCCCTATGAAGCCTTAATGGGCAGGCCAATGCCTCGATGGGAAAACCTGTTACACCCTTTTCTCCCGGAGGATCAGACTGTAGTTCTTGCCTAAAAGAAATCCAGACCACTGTGCTGGCAAACACAGAAAAGTCTAGGGATTATCTGCAGGAGGTCATGCTCCTAAACCCTAGACCAAACCTCCCCTTTGGCACAGCAAAGTGGGATGGACCATACTTGGTTACAGATGCTCTAGGCCCAAGCCTATATCAGATCCTAAGGCCAGACAACCAGCGATGTTGGAAACACATCACTCAGTTGAAACCTTATGGATAATTAGTGGTTACCAGTTTTTGTTCTCAGATTCCACCTGAAAACAGCACAGACGACTGATTCCTGAAAACAGCACAGACGACTGATTCCTGAAAACAGCACAGACGACTGACTCCTGAAAACAGCACAGTCGCTGCCCTCTGAACAAAAGATGTTTGAAGAGTGGTAACTATAATAGCCACTCATAATGTATAGTATCTGTATAGTTGATACAAGCATTCAATAGTGATAATAATACTTAGTAAACATTAGTAAACATAAGTAAGTAAGTTAGTTAGTATACTTTAATAATCAGTGTCCTTCTAGTATGGCACATTTTCTGTTTAGTGTGGTATGTGTTCTCCTTTACCCAAGTCTCATTACAGGAACTATCTTCCGAATATGCACAATTGGTTGGACCAATTGCACAGATGGGGTATATCGCTATCAAGAAATACCCCCACCATTCCCTGAAGGAAAAGACCTGGTTATCCTGAGTTTCTGCTCGGTGCAAGACAGACCAGTCTACTATTCCCTGAACATCACGCACGCGAAGTGGACTCCACCAATTTCCACTTCCCTAGACAGAACACAAGAATTGATCGCACCCCCAGAGAAATACTTTCTAGGCCCTCCTGCCTTGATTCTATACAATATTTCCTGTCAGGATAAAGGGACTTGGCAGATCACTTATATGTGGATTCAAAGTAATCAACAGCACATTACTGAGACTTCTTGCTTTTTTGATGTACTTTGTTTACCTACCACTCCTCCCCCCACCTCCCCTACCACTCAGATATTAATTTGTTCCAGGAGGGGAAACCATTTCAGATTAAATACGATGCACCCCATGATGTAGAATTCCACTTTCTTACTTGGCATCTGTATCCTAAAGTATTTCTAGTCACTACCAAATATCCAAACTGCTCTCAATTTGTTGCCAACCACAGACATATGCTTAATACATGGTTGGATATGCAGTCAGCCACACCCCCAGCGGGAATTATTGGACACCATTTTAGGGGGCACAGGAACTGTACTGGGAGCCCTTAATACAATTGTTATGGAAGTGCTCTGGAATAAGATGGGATCCACAGCACAACATGCTTCTGAAGGGTTTACATCACACCATATTATTAATGAGGCTTCATGCCTTAAAACACATTTCTATAATAAAGGGACACCAAACAGACCGGAATACAGTCTTAAACAAAAGAACACTTATTTCACCCCACAGGAGGGACAAAACTACAAGCTGGATAATTACATAGAAAGTTTCAGACATAGGGTGAAATCCCAACTTTCCAACAAACAAAAGAGAATCCTGTACAATCTTACCCCACCAGAAAGAGCGGCCATAAAAACCCTACAAACTAACGAACGCATTATCATCAAACCCGCAGACAAAGGAGGCGCAGTGGTAATTATGGACATACAAAAATACATTGAAGAGGAGCACAGACAGCTCTCAGACAATAAATACTACAGGAAACTAACTGAGGACCCCAACAGGCTTACACAAAACAGCTGAAAGACCTTATCAAAACATTTCCTACACAAGCGCAACCTCGCCTGAAGAAACTCATACCAAACCAGCCTGCTGTGGGCACATTCTACATGCTACCCAAGATCCACAAACCGGAAAACCCTGGCAGACCAATCATATCAGGTATTGGCACACTCACGGAAAAAATATCTGGATTCATAGAGGGAATTTTGAAACCTCTCGTACACAAAACTAACAGCTTCATACAAGACACCACAGACTTTCTGACTAAATTGAAAAATCAAGCAACTACCACCTAACACCCTTCTGGTCATGATGGATGTAGAATCACTATACAGCAACATTCCACATGCGGATGGCATAGCTGCATGTGGAAGACTCCTAAAAAAATCCACACTGGACCATCAATACTCACCAGAAACTATTACAAAATTAATCAAATTCATTTTAACTCACAACTACTTCGCTTTAACAATGATATCTATCTGCAGATAATGGGCACTGCGATGGGCACCAGGACAGCACCCCAATATGCCAACCTTTTTATGGCTGAGCTGGAAGAGACATTTCTGAATACACACCAGACCAAACCTCTAAAATACTACCGGTACATCGATGAAATTTTTATGATTTGGACGGAGGGTGAAGAAACTCTGAAACAATTTTATTCTGCATTCAATACATACCATCCTACAATCAGATTCAAAATTGACTACTCCCCAGAAAAAGTCAATTTTTTGGACACCACGGTCTCAATCAGTGATGGCTGTATACAAACATCTATATACAAGAAACCCACAGACAGATGTAGCTATCTCCACAACTCCAGCTTCCATCCTTCACATACAAAAAGATCCATCATTTACAGCCAAGCCACAAGATACCACCGTATCTGCTCTGACCCAGGGGACAGAGACAGACACCTTAAAAGCCTGACTGCATCCTTCAAACAGAAGGGCTACAACCCCAAAATAATCTCCAAGAATATTGCCTCCTCCCTCAAAACACCCAGGGAGAATCTGCTACAGTACAAAAAGAAAAAATCCACAGACAGAATCCCGCTTGTAGTGACATACAATCCAGAGCTGGAAAAACTGAGGAAAATCATAGATCTACAACCTATACTCCAGGAGGATGAATTACTGAAAGAGATATTCCCATCCCCACCAGTACTGGCCTTCCGACAGCCACCCAACTTAAAACACAAGCTAATCAGAAGTAAACTTCCATCACAGACTGAAAAGGAACAGAAGGGCACACTTCCCTGTAATTTATCCAGTTGCAAACTATGCCAAAATATTTCACAGGACCCCACAGTTACCCACAAAGGAAAGATATTCAACATAAAGGGATCTTTCACTTGCTCATCTTCCAATGTGGTATATATCATTCAGTGTAAAAAATGTAACAAAGGATGCTATATTGGAGAAACAGGCCAGATGCTTAAGACAAGATTCAATTTACATAGACATCACATGAACAATACTGGTGCCAGTAGGGTTCCCACGCCTGTTGGTCAACATTTTACAGAACCAGGACACTGTACCAGTGACTTCACAGTGAGAATCCTGAAAGGTAACTTTAAAATCATACAAGAACGTAAGACCTTTGAAGTCAGAATGATTGAATATTTTAACACCCAACAGAAAGGACTTAACAAGGATCTGGGGTTCCTAGCCCATTATAAACCATAAAGCTGTATGTCTCTGTTGATCACCCTCCCCTCACCTATCCACACCCATCCTGTTAGAATATCAATGATATGCTTTGATGTCCCCATGCATACCTCCTACCCACCCCCATCCTCCCACCCTGTCAGACTGTCATAGTAATGCTTGAATGTTTTCACTTATATACACTGTCAGCTAGCACATTTGCTTATTTCCGATCTGAGGAAGAAGGGAGACCTTCAAAAGCTAATCAAGAAATGTATTAAGTTTGGACTTGAAAACGGCCAAAGACGGGGCTGGACGCAGGCTCGGGAAGTCTGTTCCAGGCTTGAGGTGCAGCAAGACAAAAGGAACGGAGTCTAGAATTAGCAGTAGAGGAGAAGGGGACGCATAAGAGAGATTTATCTATAGAACGGAGTACCCGAAGGGGGAGAGGCGTAGGGAGAGACAAGAGTGGAGAGGTACTGGGGAGCGGCAGAGTGAATACACTTATAGGTCAATAAGAGAAGCTTGAACTGAATACAGAAACGGATAGGGAGCCAATGAAGTGACTTAAGGAGGGGGCTAATGTGAGCATAGCGACCTTGGCGGAAAATGAGTAGCACAGCAGAGTTTTGGACTGATTGAAGAGGAGAGAGATGGCTAAGAGGGAGGCCAGTGAGAAGCAGGTTACAATAATCAAGATGAGAGGTGATAAGAATGTGGATAAGGGTTCTGGTAGAGTGCTCAGAGATGAAGGGATGGATTTTGCTAATGTTATAGAGAAAGAAACGACAGGTTTTGGCAATTTGTTGAATATGAGCAGAGAAGGAGAGAGAGGAGTCAAAGATGACCCCCTGATGAGACAGGGAGAATGAGAGTGCAATTCCACAGAAATAGAGAAAGGGGGGAGAGGTAGGTTTAGGGGGAAACATCTTCCTAGTTGTATTCTTAACATGAAATTCAAGTGTGAGATTACGATCAATGGTTACTCCAAGAATCTTCAAAGTGTCTGAGACAGGAAGGGAAAAGTTTGGAGTGATTATGGAGGTGAATTTGTTTATGTTGAATTTTTCAGTTGTATCAGTACTCTGGGATGAATGCCATCCGGTCCAGGAGATTTGCTACTCTTCAGTATGTAGAACTGCCCCATTACATCCTCCAGGTTTACAGAGAATTCATTAAGTTTCTGCGACTCGTCAGCTTCGAATATCATTTCCGGCATTGGTATCCCACCCAAATCTTCCTCAGTGAAGACCGAAGCAAAGAATTCATTTAATCTCTCCGCTACGGCTTTGTCTTCCCTGATTGCCCCTTTTACTCCTCGGTCATCTAGTGGTCCAACTGATTCTTTTGCCGGCTTCCTGCTTTTATGTGTTTTTGCCTCCAACGCAATTTTTTTTTCGAAGTCCCTCTTAGCTTTCCTTATCAGCGCTTTGCATTTGACTTGACAATCCTTATGCCATTTCTTATTATTTTTAGTTGGTTCCTTCTTCCATTTTCTGAACAATTATTTTAGCTCTAATAGCTTCCTTCACCTTACTTTTTAACCACGCCGGCTGTCGTTTGGGTCTTCCGTCCTCCTTTTTTAATACGCGGAATATATTTGGCCTAGGCTTCCAGGATGATGTTTTTGAACAGCATCCACGCCTGATGTAAATTTTTGACCCTCGTAGTCGCTCCTCTCAGTTTTCTTTTCACCGTTCTTCTCATTTTATCATAGTCTCCTTTTTTAAAGTTAAATGCTAACGTATTTGATTTCCTATGTATACTTCAAAGCTAATATCAAATCCAATCATATTATGATCACTGTTATCAAGTGGCCCCAGCACCATTACCTCCCACACCAGATCATGTGCTCCACTAAGGACTAGGTCTAGAATTTTTCCTTCTCTCGTCGGCTCCTGTACCAGCTGCTCCATAAAGCTGTCCTTGATTTCATCAAGGAATTTTACCTCCCTAGCATGTCCCGATGTTACATTTACCCAGTCAATATTGGGGTAATTGAAATCACCCATTATTATTGTGTTGTCCAGTTTGTTTGTGTCCCTAATTTTCTTTAACATTTCTGCATCTGCCTGTTCATCCTGGCCAGGCGGACGGTAGTACACTTCTATCACTATCCTTTTCCCCTTTACACATAGAATTTCAATCCATAGGGATTCCAATAAGTGTTTTGTTTCCTGCAGAATTTTTAATCTATTTGATTCAAGGCTCTCGTTAATATACAGTGCTACCCCTCCACCAATTCGATCCACCTTATCACTACGATATAATTTGTATCCCAGTATGACAGTGTCCCACTGGTTATCCTCCTTCCACGAGGTCTCAGAGATGCCTATTATATCTAATTTTTCATTTAGTGCAATATATTCTAACTCTCCCATCTTAATAATAAGGCTCCTGGCATTCGCATATAGACATTTCAAACTGTGTTTGTTGCTCCTATTTACATCATGCTTAGTACTTGACAGTATTAATTTGCAATCTTTTGTCTGAATATTAGTTTTATTTAGGGACACCTGATCTACTACGGTCTCTTTTGCAACCTCACTATCAGGATACCCTATCTTCCCTGTTTTGCTGATATCTTTGAAAGATACCTTCCCCCCCATTTCTAGTTTAAAAGCTGCTCTATCTCCTTTTTAAATGCCGATGCTAGCAGCCTGTTCCCACCCTGGTTAAGGTGGAGCCCATCCTTTCGGAATAGGCTCCCCCTTCCCCAGAATGTTGCCCAGTTCCTAACAAATCTAAAACCCTCCTCCCTGCACCATTGTCTCATTCACGCATTGAGACTCCGGAGCTCTGCCTGTCTCTTGGGCCCTGCACGTGGAACAGGTAGCATTTCAGAAAATGCTACCCTAGAGGATCTGGATTTGAGCTTTCTACCTAAGAGCCTAAATTTGGCTTCCATAACCTCTCTCCCACATTTTCCTATGTCATTGGTACCCACATGTACCAAAACAGCCGACTCCTCCCCAGCACTATCTAAATTCCTATCTAGGTGATGCGTGAGGTCCGCCACCTTCGCACCAGGCAGGCAAGTCACCAGGCGATCCTCACGTCCACCAGCCACCCAGCTATCTATATGCCTAATGATCGAATCACCATCTACAACAGCTGTCCTAACCTTTCCCTCCCGGGCAGCACTTGGAGACATATCCTCGGTGCGAGAGGATAGTACATCACCTGGTGGGCAGGTCCTGGCTACAGGAGTACTTCCTACTTCACCAGGGTGATGCTCTCCTTCTAGGAGACCTCCCTCCTCCAAGGTAGCACAAGGGCTACCAGACTGGAGGTGGGACTTCTCTACAAACTAAACTAGATCCTGCAGTGCCTGCTAGATTCTATCTGTTAATGCTGTGGTACAAAGTTTTTAAAACTAAGTGGAAAAGACTATGGAGATTAGTTGATAAAATTTGCTTTTTATATTTTTATTTTGCCTAACACTAACCTACAATTTCTCCTTTAAATCCCAATCTTTAAGTTCCCAAAGCACAAAGCAGAATAGCGTTCACTTACCAGAGAAATGTCCTCTTCTCTCGGAACTTCTCAGGGTGCCTGGTTGGTGTCCTGGCATATCAGTGGGACCAGTGCACTTCAAATGCTGGCTCCTCCCACGTCCAAATGGCTTGCATTTGGGTGTTTTTGACATGGACGTCTTTGGTTTCGAGAATCGTCGAAAGTCAAAGATGTCCATATCTAGGGACGTCCATAGTATTTTTGAAACAAAAGATGGACGTCCATCTTTTTTTGAAAATACGGTTTTCTCCGCCCCCGGATTTGGACGTTTTACAAAGAGAGGCATAATCGTACGTCGCCGGCGAAATAGGTCGCCGGCAATCTATTTTGGCGGCAGCGTAAGAGCTGGCCTGAACCGTATTATTGAAAAAGATGGCCGGCCATCTTTTTTTTCGATAATACGGTGTTGGCCAGCCAAATGCCTTGGAGTTCACTGGGGTTGAGATGGCCGGTTGTGTTTTTCAGCGATAATGAAAAAAACTGCCAGCCATCCCAAACCCACTGAAATCCAAGGCCAGGGCCGGTCTTAGCAAGTGCGGGGCCCTATGCAGACCAACTTAGTGGGGCCCCATCCTAGCCCCGCCCCACTGTAGCTCCGCCCCACCATAGCTCCGCCCCCACCATAGCTCCGCCCCATGGATAAGATTATTCCATTTTTAGAAAATTTTTTTATTTATGAAATTTCAAATAAAGACAAATGAAGCTAAACTTGTACAAAAAAACCTGATTGAAATAATAAGCACAATGCTATCATGAAACCTCCCCTCCCCAGAAATTATTCAGTTCAAGTCCACTACAATTAGTAGTTCCAATTCTCATAACAAAGGAGAATAAAGGAAAAATATTAAGAAAAGATTCAGTACTTTCAAATTCCCCTATTACTCTGTAACCCATCAAACCAGAGAGGCAAGTAGCCAAAAAAGAGGTAAGTGCAAGGTTCCCATTAAAGACAAAACCACAACACATTTACAGTACCAAATGTTTCCATAAATCAGGTATATTACAGATAGACCGACTGTCCTAAATCTAGTCCTCCTGCTCCTGAGTGTGCTGCTTTGAAATCAGCTCCCCCTGCTGCCGCGAATCTTCCATGAAGAAGGAAAAATTGACTTTTGTGCTTCCATTTCCTCAACTAGCATATGACCATGTAAATTGACCAACATCTGAAGGACTGTTATTGAAAAAAAAATACCCATTAGTGTGTCTAGTGAAAAAAGGACTACCATAGATGGTTCTCGCTGGCCTTCAGCCAGAGAGCTATGTGCTTCATGGGTTAGGAGAACTTGAGGCCCGCGGCTGCAAGGGTGAGGGCCTTGGGCCAGGGCTCCATATTATCTTTGGTCCCTCCAGGCACTGCTCCTTAGAAGAAAAGAGTCAAAAGGGTCCACTGTCTGTCTGCTCAGAGGTCTAACAGGGGCTGTCCTCCCTTCCGATTCCCAAATCCCAATTGTGAGAGGAAATATACCAGCTGAAACAGACCTACAAAACAATACTTATAAATTAACCTTTCTTGCTCTCTCTTCTGCAAAGGCTCTCAATATTTTGTTGAACTTTAATTTTTTAGCTTCTTCACTTTCTATGGATAATATTGCAAGGCTGGTCAGTCTATCTTGGAGCATGTTTGACCTTAGATATGATTTGATCAATTTTAATTTGGAAAAGCTCCTTTCCCCTGACGCTACTGTGACTGGAATAGTCAAAAATATGCATAGAGCAATAAAAAAGTGTGGAAATCCAGTTGCTCTCTCTTTCACTGCAAGGAATTCCAATATTTTCAATGGCTTTCCAAAAGACGAAGAAGGAAGAATTGGCTTTAGTGCTTCCATTTCCTCAACCAGCATATGACCATCTAAATCTGAATTGACATCATCATCATTTTCCTGAATGAGGTTGACATCAGTTAGCGCAATTTCCAAATCCTCAGCATATTTTTGTAATTCCTGTTTTGGAATTTGTTGAAATGTACTTAAAAAGCCAAATAAATCAAAAAAAATTTTCAGTTGCTTAAACCGTGGCTCCAAAGACTGCATAGCTTTGTCTAAGACTTGGTTGAAGCAATTTATCTTGTAAGCTTCCTTGGGATCAGTAATGGGATTATCAGCAGACTCATAAATAGTGTCGTTTTCTTTTTCGCAGTCGGTTTGTCTGGAATTCTGGAGTTACCTCCAAGTCATTTGCAAGCTCAGTTGCACCAACCAAGACTTGTTCAAAGCCGGTTTCTCTATACTGTTTCAGCCATTGCAAGAGCTTTTGAAATGAAGAAAGAGCTTGACAAGATCTACTGTTTTACTCTGTAGCTCTTTGCTGACAAAATTAACTTGAAACAACAAGTCATACCAGAAAACCAAAGAAACAATGAATTTGTAATCTTTCATTTGGTTATCTAATGATTCAGCTTCACTCCTTGCCTGTGGGTCCTCTGATGCTTCAGCTATTTCTATCAGTGCATCATAGAAATTGCCAGCTTGATACCTTACAGCCCTTACACTTTGTTTAGACATAATTCTCCCTAGGCCCACCCAAAATTTGTTGTCTGGCTACGCCCCTGCGACCCTACCCAGCTTCTTAAGTCATACACTCCCAAAAGCTGTCTCTGAAAAGTAAGAATTACTGTTTCCATTCCTGATCTGTTCTATATGACCGATCAGAGTTAAGCCAAGAACGCAATAGCTCAAGCACTGAGAATAAGGAGCTCTCATGAGCCAACTTTTCAAAATGATTGAGGTTGCTTACACTCAACACAAATGAATGCTCCCTTGTCAGAATAACAGCATTGTGTTCAGTACTGGTCTCCGTATCTCAAAAAAGATATAGTAGAATTGGAAAAGGTACAGCGAAGGGCGACGAAAATGATAGTGGGGATGGGACGACTTTCCTATGAAGAGAGGCTGAGAAGGCTAGGGCTTTTCAGCTTGGAGAAGAGACGGCTGAGGGGAGATATGATAGAAGTGTATAAAATAATGAGTGGAATGGATCGGGTGGATGTGAAGCGACTGTTCACGCTATCCAAAAATACTAGGACTAGAGGGCATGAGTTGAAGCTACAGTGTGGTAAATTTAAAACGAATCGGAGAAAATTTTTCTTCACCCAACGTGTAATTAGACTCTGGAATTCGTTGCCGGAGAACGTGGTACGGGCGGTTAGCTTGACGGAGTTTAAAAAGGGGTTAGATAGATTCCTAAAGGACAAGTCCATAGACCGCTATTAAATGGACTTGGAAAAATTCCGCATTTTTAGGTATAACTTGTCTGGAATGTTTTTACGTTTGGGGAGCGTGCCAGGTGCCCTTGACCTGGATTGGCCACTGTCGGTGACAGGATGCTGGGCTAGATGGACCTTTGGTCTTTCCCAGTATGGCACTACTTATGTACTTATGTACTTATGCTCACTTTTGGGGATGCTCAAGCAGCCACAGAACTAGTACCTACTATCCGGAACCTGAGCAACTTGATCCAACGTATGTTAGTCAAATAAAATCTTAGCTTTGCTAACAGAGTGTGATTCTTGACCTTTTCCTAAAATCACAGTGGAGGGGCTGAGCCCTTTTGGATGAGACTGAGAATCTCCAGGGCAGGCGGTTCACCTGATAGCACCAAAGGCACACTCATCATTATCACACACAATCATTATCAAAGTAGAAAGATTAAGCGTGCAAAATAAAATATTGAGCAGCATTCTGTGATTCTTGCAAAGAGATGAAGCTCTTCATTTCAGCATACAAAGTGTTCTTCGTTTTCTGTTAAGGCCTGTCCGTTGCATTTATTCTGAGCAGTGGAAAGGAAATGGGGTGATGCCATTGCAGTAAGGTGGTCTATGGGCTTTGTGAATGTAAAAATGTATCCAACTGGGATGGAAAAAAAACTAGGGTGGGGGGGGGGGGGTAGGCAGGGAGCTTTTTTATCAGCAAATCCAGGTTAGGTTGCTACCACTGAGATCAATAAACACATGGCAGGAGAGGAGACTCAGGAGAGAAAACAGTGATGTGTGAAATTGTGGACATACAGGCTTATTCTGAGTTCTGTTAAATCTACCACTGAAAACTAACTGGACACTGATACATTTCCTTGACTGAAAATGTCTGTTAGATTAGAAGATGCCAAATAGTCAATGTCTACCACATTTCGTCCCTCTCCAAACTAAAATATTAATATAAAGCTGGCTTTAAATATCACACAAATAGTAGAGTAACAGGGATTCAAATGTACGACTAAAAGTTACATGATGAAACTCTCCTAATATACAGCAACATGGGAAACTGAAATTCACTGACTTCAAAACACAGCCATGCAACCTGCATTTCAGTCTGTATTATAACCTTGGACAAAC
Organism: Microcaecilia unicolor; assembly: GCF_901765095.1. Taxonomy (NCBI): domain Eukaryota; kingdom Metazoa; phylum Chordata; class Amphibia; order Gymnophiona; family Siphonopidae; genus Microcaecilia; species Microcaecilia unicolor. Next base: position 438,783 of record NW_021963593.1, on the reverse strand, counting down.
AACCTCTCCCACCCCCACCCACCCCCCCTGCGGATTATTAAAAAAAAAAGTCTGTGAGTGCCTGAATGACTGCCTACCTGCCTGCCTCCTGCTCACCTCCGAGGAGTCGACCACGCCACGCTCTCCAAGCAGCTCTTTCTCTTCCTCCCGCTTGGGCCGCTCAGATTCCCGCCCGCCCTCGAGGAAACAGGAAGTAATCATCAGAAGGCGGGCGGGAAGGCGCGTGAGCTGCTGCTGCACTGTGTCTTTTCCGGGGCGGGACTTGCTTTCGTCGACGTCGTCGTCCTGACTCCTGGCCTGGGAGTGGACTGGGAGCTGTCGTCGGGCAGGCTCAGCGAGGGGGGGGCGGGAGCGAGCGTCACGTCAGAGGCAGGCATTCGCGAGCAGCGGGTGGATCGGATCACCCTCAGGATCATGTTGCGAGCGAGCAGAGCAGCAGCCGGGTCGAGTCTCGGAGAGGCAGAGGTGAGGCGCGCCGCGCGGGGCCCCCTTAAGCGCGGGGCCCTATGCGGCCGCCTTGGTCGCCTCTGCCTAGGACCGGCCCTGTCCAAGGCATTTGGTCATAGGAGGAGCCAGCATTTGTAGTGCACTGGTGCCAGGACACCAATCGGGCACCCTAGGGGTCAGTGCGGTGGACTTCAGAAAAAGCTCTCACATGCATAGCTCCCTTACTTTGGGTGCTGAGCCCCCCCAACCCCCCAAAACCCACTACCCACAAATGTTGAACACTACCCTAGCTCTTAGGGGTGAAGGGGGCAACTACATGTGGGTACAGTGGGTTTTGGAGGCCTCCCATTTACCACCAGAAGTATTACAGGTAGGGGGGGGATGTGCCTGGGTCCGCCTGCCTGAAGTGCACTGCGGTACCCACTAAAAGTGCTCCAGTGACCTGCATACATGCAGGCCTCTAGGACTTGTTGCTGCTGTATAACCTTGGCACAGCAGTTGAAACCTGAAGACTAATCTCTCCGAAAACGTCCTTTATTGGAATAAGCACGTTTACTCACAGTTAGCTGCAGATCAGAGGTTGTGCCCCACTGGCAAAGATTCTCCCTGGTACTTAGCAGTAGGTCAGAGCTGGCAGAATGCTGTACAATGCCCTCTTTCAGAACTACTAAGTTCTCTAACGTGGGTAACAAGTGAAAGGGATCTAAAATTGGCCACTACCTCATGGACTACCGGAAACTAAACAGGGCACGCTCTGACCCAGTAAGCAGGGGGAAAAACACCATGGGAGTAAAGCCTACCAACTACCAACATTGTGAGCATTTAACACAAGCTAGTGGAATCCCATAGCCCAATACCTACACCCACCACAATGCATTGCTGATGTGACTCTGCAGTGCACATAACAGAACAGGTGTCACACTCAGCCCAGAGCCGCTGTCAGAAGATAGAAGACATTCTGCTGTCATGGAGGTGGGTACGGCATTTGAGGCTGGCATACAGGCTGGCAAAAAAGGTTTTTATTTTTATTTTTGTACTGTGGGAGGGGGCTGCTGACCACTGGGGGAGTACAGGGAAGGCATCCCCCATTCCCTCCGATGGTCTCTCTGGTCAGTTGGGGCACTTTTTTGAGGCTTGGTCGTGTAAATAAAACGGCCACTTAAACCCGGCGAAATACTGATTCACGCCGCTTTTTATTTTTCCATTATCCGCGAAAGCCGGCCATCTGGTAGCCACGCCCATGCCTGCCCATATCCCGCCTTCGCTTTGCCGCCGACATGCCCCCTTGAACTTTCACTGGCGAGGCGAAGGGAAAGCAGCGATGGTGTCAAAACAGAAGCTTTCGATTATACGGATTTCGCCGCTTTTGCGAAATTGCCGGCCATCTCCCGATTTATGTCGGAAAATGGCCGGCGATTACTTTCGAAAATAAGCCTGATAGACGTCCAAATACCAACTTGGACGTTTCTTTTGAAAATGCCCCTCTAGGACTCTTTAGCTTGGAGAAAAGATGGCTGAGGGGAGACATGATAGAGGTCTATAAAATAATAAGTGGAGTGGAACGGGCAGACGTGAATTGCTTATTTGCTCTTTCCAAAAAATATCAGGACTAGAGGGCCCGCAAAGAAGCTACAAATTATTAAATTTAAAACAAATCAGAGAAAATATTTCTTCACTCAATGTGTAATTAAAGTGTGGAATTTATTGCCAGAGAATGTATTAAAAACAGTTAGCTTAGCAGGGTTTTAAAAGTTTGGATAGCTTCCTATAAGCCATTATTAAAATGGAATTGGGGAAAATCCACTGCTTATTTCTCGGATAAGCAGCATAAAATCTGGGATCTTTCCAGGTACTTGTGACCTGGATTTCCTACTGTTGCAAATAGGATACTGGCCTTGATGGACCTCAGCTGTCTCTTTTCCAAGTTGAAGATCCCTAACTTCTTTAGCGTTTCCTCATTTAAGAGGAGTTCCATCCCCTGGACAATTTTGGTTGCTCGTTGAACTTTTTCTAATTTTGCTATAACTTTTTTTTGATATAGCAACCAGAATTGAATGCTCAAGGTGAGGTCACACCATAGAGTGATACAGAGACATTATAATATTTTTGGTCTTATTTACTATCCTTTTCCTAATAATTCCTAGTATCCTGTTTACTTTTTAGTCCACTGCCACACACTGGACAGAAGGGTATTGTCTAGAATGTCACCAAGATATGATTTGGACTATTCTTCCCAATGTGAATCACTTTGCATTTCTCCACAATACATCTCATCTCCCATTTGGTTGTCTAGTCTTCCAATTTCTTAAGGTCTTCCTGCAATTTTTTCACAGTCCACAAGTGTTTCAACAACTTTGAATAGTTTTGGTCATCTGCAAATTTACTAATCACCTCACTTGTTCCGATTTGCAGATCATTTATAAATATGTTTAATAGCACCGGTCCCAGTACTGATCCCTGCGGCATTCCACTATTCACCCTTCTCAATTAAGAAAAATGGCCACCTAACCCTATATTCATTTTCCATTAATTAACCAGATCTTAATCCATAAGTGAGCGTTGCCTCCTATCCCATGACTTCATTTTTCACAGGAGTCTGTCATGAAGAGCTTTGGCCAAAGCTGGATCTGTTGAGTGTAAATACCTTAATGCAACAAGAGACAGAATCCATCCAGGGACTTATCCACAAACCAGTTCTAAAAGGGAAAATTTAGCACTGGGTAATCTAGAACCACAGAGGATTGAGAGACAGGGGTGTGCAAGCAAAAACATTTCATTTTGTTTAATTTCCTGTGGGTTGTTTATAGATTTTTCCAGCTTTCTGCAAATCACCCCGATCTCAACTGATCACAACCTAAATCCCTGATGGCAAAGTGCAACCCTCATACAGCATCACCTAACTCAGCCCCTACCAATCTGGCAACAAAACTTGGCAATGTTCCTCCTTTCCCAAAACTTGAGTCATTCCATCCTCCCCCTGCAATTTATAGGGGACTAGTAAAAAAGCCCCGTTTCTGATGCAAATGAAATGGGGGCTAGCAAGGTTTTCTTCTGTGTGCATGTGGGAGTGTGTGTGTCCCTGCCCTCTGCCCTCTCTTCCTTCCCCTGTGCTGTCTGTCCTCTCTGTCCCCTCCCCCCTGGGAGTCGAGTCCTTCAGTGTTAAGTTTCCTGCTGTGCTGTGTTTATGTTACAGAGATAGTGAGGACTTCTGCCCTCTCTCCCCTCCCCCTCTGAATCCTTCACTGTTACAGAGAGAGCGATTTGATTTTGTGCTTTGCTGTGTTTTCCTTCACTGTTTGTGTTACAGAGAGAGCGAGGGCGGGGCAGACACTCATGGGGAAAACGGATATCTCTCCCCCTTCACACTTCCGGCTGGAGGCTTCATTTAGAACGTTGGTGGTGCCTTTTATATATAGAGATATTTGTGGTATACTGTTGGGGCAACAGCAATCTCACCCTGTTCTCGGCCCCATTGCACTGAAGCAAAGGTAGATGTAATCACTGGACAGTACTCTTTGGAGTAGGGAGAAGGGCACCCCAAAACCTCAGGATCATGGCAGTAAGAAGCATTGAAACAGAGAAAAAATGAAGGCAAGTAAAGACCCTGTGGCCTAACCAGTTACAACGTCTTCCAGATTGCACAGAAGTAGGCTGCTCTCTTCGAACAAGGGATAAAGTTGTTTCCTTGAAGAGCAGAGAAATGAATCCTCAGAAACCACTGGAAACACTTTTTAGGGAACCTCTAATGCAGAGCTGCCAAGTTACCCAGTTCCAGGAGGGAGACGTTTGGCCAATCCTGGTTTTGAATTTATTTATTTATTTGTAGCATTTGTATCCCACATTTTCCCACCTATTTGCAGGCTCAATGTGGCTTACATTTGCCGTAATGGCAATTACCATTCCGGACTACAAATATGCACATGGTTTTGCAATCAAGTGCGTACAAACATGGTGAAAGAATAGTGATCTTGCGTACATATTAGTACATGGTTTTACAATCAAATGCGTACATACATGGTGGAGGAGAACATTGTGCTCAGGTGAGAGTATTAATGTATGACGGTGAGGTTAGTCGGCCTTTTGTGGTTGCATAGTAGACGATCTTGGATTAGAGGTGGTACTATTTGTTCATTAAGGTCATTGAGTTTGCTCGGTCGCATGATTGGTCGGGCCAATCTTAATCTTCATTCTTATTGTTTAGTAATTAGGACAGTTGTTTGTTGTATGCCTTCTTGAATAAGTCAGTTTTCAGTAGTTTTCGAAAGGTGGTTACCTCTTGCGTTATCTTTATGGTCTTCGGAAGCGCGTTCCATAGCTGCGTGCAAATTTAAACCCTAAAGCATTAAACTCTGTAATATATTAGGAAGTAAAATAAAAGTAGAAACCAGTTTCATACCCACAGTCTGAGAGAGAAGAAATATTGGGCTTAATCACTGGCCAAAGGGTTTCATCATAAAAGGGAGGGTGAGGATTTTTACAGTTATCCCCTCTGTGAAGAAGGGTGGAAGATTCTTGAGAAAGAGTTGGAGAATATTTGTCAGAGGAGACCAAGAGTCACCAATCCATTGAAACTATTTCATTCTGTTTATAACTACAGCTATCCCCTCTGTGAAGAAGGGTGGAAGATGATTGAGAATGAGGTGGAGAATATTTGTGTACAGCCTCTGGGGTATCCCTCAGCCCTGTCAATCTGAGATACTTGCTACAAATATTAACCTCATTGTATATAGACAACAATAAGACAATCACTGAATGATGCTGCAAAGGTTTTATTTACTCTAATAGAAAGTAACCAGAGCTCCAGTAATGTCACCAGGAGTCCCTGGAGGGCTGTGGGAGTAGAGGGTACAGGGGTGGTGTCCTCAAGCGGGAGAAAGACTCTTCTGAATTTCAACAGTGAGGCTGGTCCAAAATCAAGTACAGGTCCGGTTCACTAGAGGAGGAGAGAGAGGTGGAAAAGCATGAGCAGAACCAGGGGGAATATCTCGCCCCCACCTCACAACATCATATAGAGCACTAACACTCCTACCTAGACCCTGAAACTCAGAACAGTGGAAGGAGTTCCTGATATGTCCTCAGCTAAGTAGAGTCACAGAGCTCAAAACAGGAGTTATTAAAACAAACTTGGCTACAGTCCCAGCAAAGAGCCCTCAAAGGAGTCTCAAGTCACAGTAGAGAACATTTGGAAGAGTCCCAACCTTATTAATTTTTGAAATATGACCTATTAGATCCCATGACTGCCCCATGAATAAGTCCTGTGACTCTAAAAAGGGCTTCAGTTTATCCTTTATTGAAGAGGAGTGTTCTGGATCTTACTCAGGTTGAGAGCTATCGTCCTATTTCATCTTTGACTTCATAAATATTGCTTAACATGTTGTATTCCTTAGGTATTCAGGGTAGTGTGTTGGTTCTGCTCTATTCTATCTGACCATTTCTTTACTGTTTTAAGGATGGTCTGTTATCACAACAGATGTCTCTCTTGGTTCCACCATTTCTGTGATATTTAATATTTAATGCCAATCTGTTGTGTATTGCCATGATTGGAAGTCCATTATCATCTTTATCTGCTTAAAAACTACTACTACTACTACTACTACATATCATTTCTAAAGCGCTACTAGTCATACGCAGTGCTGTACACCTGAACATGAAGAGACAGTCCCCATTGCAATCTAATTAGGACAGACAAACAGGAGAAACAAGAGATAAGGGGATATTAAAGTGAGGATCATAAAATAAGGGTTCTGAACAAGTGAATAAGGGTTAGGAGTTAAAAGCAGCATCAAAAAGGTGGGCTTTTAGCTTAGATTTGAAGACGGTCAGAGATGGAGCTTGATGTACCAGCTCAGGAAGTCTATTCCAGGCTTATGGTGCAGCAAGATAAAAGGAACGGAGTCTGGAGTTAGCAGTGGAGGAGAAGGGTGCAGATAAGAGAGATTTACCCAGTGAACGGAGTTCCCGGGGAGGAGTGTAGGGAGAGATGAGAGTGGAGAGGTACTGAGGAGCTGCAGAGTGAATGCACTTATAGGTCAATAAGAGGAGTTTGAACTGTATGCGGAAATGGATAGGAAGCCAGTAAAATGACTTGAGGAGAGGGCTAATATGAGCATAACGACACTGGTGGAATATTAGTCGTGCAGCAGAATTTTGAACAGATTGAAGAGGAGAGAGATGGCTAAGTGGGAGACATGTGAGAAGCAAGTTGCAATAGTCTTAAGTGAGAGGTGATAAGAGTGTGGATAAGGGTTCTGGTAGTGTGCTCAGAAAGGAAAGGGCAAATTTTGCTGATATTATAGAGAAAGAAACGACAGGTTTTAGCAGTCTGTTGAATATGTGCAGAGAAGGAGAGGGAGGAGTCGAAGATGACCACAAGGTTAGGAGCTGATGAGACAGGAAGGATGAGAGTGTTATCCACAGAAGTAGAGAATGGGGGAAGAGGAGAGGTTTGTGTAGGGGAAAAGATAAGAAGCTCAGTCTTGGTCATGTTTAGTTTCAGATGGCGCTGAGACATCCAGGCAGCAATGTCAGACAGGCAGGCTGATACTTTGGCCTGCATTTCGGCTGAGATTTCTGGTGTGAATGGGTATATCTGGGAGTCATCAGTGTAAAGATGATACTGAAAACCATGGGATGAGATCAGAGTATCAAGGGAAGAAGTATAGATGGAGAAAAGAAGACAGATCCCAGGACAGATCCCTGAGGTACACCAACTAACTGACAGTGGGATAGAAGTAGAGGAGGATCCACTAGAGTATACACTAAAGGTACGCTGGGAGAGATAAGAAGAAAACCAGGAAAGAACAGAGCCCTGAAATCCAAGTGAGGACAGCGTATCAAGGAGTAGGCTGTGATCAACAGTGTCAAAAGCAGCAGCATCTTTATACAGTTTTATTTTCTTGTGCAGCAATTACAGAGTGCAAGTACCTCGGAGAAATCTTGGACTGTTATCTTTCAAATCTGAAGAAACGGTTCTCTGAAGATAATTTTCGGACTGTTCTGCAGGCTCTGGTACTTACAGTATTGGATTACTGCAATTTTCTGTACTTAGGCCTCTTGCCATCAGTGACTGATTTTTAAATCTTTGAGAGCTGATGATTCTCCCTCACTAACCTGTTTTAGCTTCTATCAACCCTCTCGTAGTTTGCCTTCTATTGATAAGTGCTTATTGAATATTCCGTCATCTAAACATGTCAAGCATGTACACCACCTTGGGCAATTTGGTTACTGTGATTTTTAAATATTTTAACTAACGAACAAACTAAATCTCACTGTAATACGGAAATGCACACTCTACGTTTTCAGTGACCGTCTTGTGTTAGGGGGATTTGGTGTCACTACACTTGTTGATACACTATGGAATTTATTAATTTCATTTATCTGAGAGAACTAGGCAGGACTGTGAGATTTTCATGTACATACTACCTAGTTGTATATATGGTAATGGAGTTATACTAATTCACATTCTTTTGGTCTGGTGTCCTTTTCCTGCTTCCCTGGGTTTCCATCTCAGTCAGATTTAGCCTCCTTTGGGCTGTGGTGTCAGGAACCTTCATTCAGGTGTTGCTCCCTGAGGTTTAATCCCCCTCACTGGTAACCCCATTTCCATCCCACCCACCCATTTCAGCTCCTAAACTCTGCCTGAGAGGCACAGATGCAGCTCCTGTGATAGAGAAGGGAGGGGTATTGCCAAGGGTCCAGTATTTCTATTTCCAGTATCCACGATGAATTGTAAGCCACATTGAGCCTGCAAAAAGGTGGGATAATGTGGGATACAAACGCAATAATAATAATACTCTGAATTATTTTCTTTATACACAGCTCAATACTCACATTTTCTCTCATGGTAGAATAGAAGATTTTCCCGTACGCATTTCACAACAACAAAGCAGAGCATCTATAAATGATAATTTCATCTCATATTTAGTTCTGTAAATATAAGACACAGAGATTGAGGTTTGTACACAGAACACACACCAACCCTCGCTGATGACAGAACATGGGTCCAAAATTAGGAATGTTTTGTGCAGTAACAACGATGGGCCCTGACATAGGAGCCAACTTTTCAAAATTATTGGGGGTGCTAAGCCTAATGAAAATAACCCCTCCCTGGACACATACAAGGAATTTGCTCAATACTGGGGGTGCTCAAGCACCCACAGCACCCACAGAGTTGGCTCCTATGGGCCCTGACGCAGCTTTGCAAAACATGTCATGTTGGCTCAAGTCCAAAATATATAATCAACAAGCTTTAAGATATGTGAAGTATGAATTTTAAAATAATTATGACAAGATAAGTTTTGATATTTTGGATTTCTGTGATAAATTTGGGACTGAAGATGAGACAAGTGAGTTGTCGTTATCAAGAATATTTTGCCTGTTCTGGAGTCTATACAGAGGAGAATGTTTCCTCTTACAGCTTACTAAAAAAACATTATTCAGATCCTGGTATCACCTCAGTGTCAGCAACACACAGTCCCTCCACTGCCAACTATTTTGTCAAGCAAGGAAGGTTTTTCTGAGTCTGTAAACCTTCCAAGCCCTGCCCCACTCTTCTACAACTTGTCTCAATTTCCCCAGGCATCTAACCACACTTGCAGATGCCCCACCAGCTGCCTAGTAGCCGAATCCCTACTCAGTCTGCCAATGCCCATATCTGCCTTCCTCATTAAGTCACAAATTCACATCCCTGAGTTCTGCATTTTTTTTTCTGAAGGGGTGGACACATTTGCATGGTGTGGCAGGTAAGTGGAGCATTGCCCCCTCAGTCATTGTAAAACAGAATACCTCTTTGCCATAATCCTCCCCTAATTCCCCATGGTCAATCATCCCCCCCCCCCTTTACTACTACTACTACTACTACTTAGCATTTCTATAGCGCTGCCAGGGTTACGCAGCACTGTACAAGTTTAAACACGGGGAGGGACAGTCCCTGCTCAAGAGAGCTTACAATCTAACGGTAACAGACTACGTAGTCAGTGTAGGTAACAGGAATGGGGAAGGTGGTTAGGCGCCAAAAGCAAGGGAGAAGAGATGGGCCTTGAGTAAGGACTTGAAGATGGGCAGAAGGGGCGGAGTCTGGAGTTAGCGGTGGTGGAGAAGGGTACAGATAGGAGTGATTTGTCCTGAGAGCGGAGGTTACGGGTGGGAACATACGGGGAGAGGAGGGTAGAGAGGTAATGGGGGGCAGCAGATTGAGTGCACTTGAAGGTCAATAGGAGAAGCTTGAACTGTATACGGTAGTGGATTGGGAGCCAGTGAAGCGACTTGAGGAGAGGGGTGATATGAGAGTAACGGTTCACGCGATAGATAAGACGTGCGGCGGAATTTTGGACAGATTGAAGGGGGGATAGGTGGCTAAGAGGGAGGCCAGCGAGGAGAAGGTTGCAATAGTCAAGAAGAGAGGTAACAAGCGAGTGGACGAGGGTTCGGGTGGTCTGTTCAGAGAGGAATGGGCGAATTTTGCTAATATTATAGAGGAAGAAGCGACAGGTCTTAGCTGTCTGTTGGATATGGGCAGAGAAGGAGAGGGAGGAATCGAAGATGACTCCGAGATTGCGTGCTGAAGAGACGGGGAGGATGAGGGTGTTGTCAACAGAGACGGAAAGTGGGGGAAGAGGAGAAGAGGGTTTGGGTGGAAAGATAAGGAGCTCAGTCTTTGCCATGTTCAGTTTCAGATGCCGGTTGGACATCCAGGCAGCGATGTCGGAAAGGCAGGCTGAAACTTTGGCCTGGGTTTCAACTGTGATGTCAGGAGTGGAGAGGTAAAGCTGGGTGTCATCGGCATAGAGATGGTACTGGAAACCTCCCCTCCCCCTCCTCTGCAGTCTGTCTCTCCCATCCCAGTTCCTCCTTGTTGCTCTGAAAGCATCAGTGCTGAAAAGAACAGTACCATGCCACATGATATCTCATTCAAGTGTACGACAAGTCTCTTCTGAGTCCCGATCCATCTGACTCATACAGGGCCGGTCTTAGTCAGGGGCGACAGGGGTGGTCACACAGGGCCCCATGCTCCTAGGGGCCTTGCATCTCTGCTACTTCTGTCCTCCTGTCTCGGAACACCTTCCTACTCCATACCTTAATGTGCATCTACATTTCCTTTTGATGCCACTTCCTGTTTCTGCAAGGGTAGGATGCAGCAATGAAGAGACTCTGGGCTCAGCAGCTGATGGGATATGAAAATCGCTGCTGCTGTATGCCACTCTCTACTGAAATGTGGTGGATGCACATCAAAATATGGGTAGAGGTGGGGTTCCGCGAGCTTTGAACCTCCTTTTACACTCTGATAATAGCTTATGGTGGTGGGCGCTGGCAGGGGTAGGGGCCCCTCTGAAGTGGTCTGCATAGGGCCCCCCAATTGCTAAGACCGGTCATGGATGCGTACTTCCTGTTGCCTTGTGGGCAGGACCTGAGAGGAAACTTGCCGTGCATTTAGACCTGAGACCTGGCAGCACAACACTGTTCTTTTCACTGCTGAGGGAGTGTTAAGAAAAGGGGGACAGAGAGGGGAGATGCTGAGCCAACAGAGGAGAGATGCTGGATAGAGGGAAGGAGAGAGAAAAGGAACCTGATGATTGCATTTGATAGGGTGGTAGAGGGTCTGATGCTAGGGTTGAGGATGGGAGAAAAGGGCCGATGGTGGCAGATCTAATCTAATGCCAAGTTTATATACCACACAAATCCCAACATGATATTCTAGGCAGTTTACAATACAAGAAGTTGCACAGAAGCAGGAAAGAACAGAACAGTAGGATTAACAAAAGGTCTTCAATTTCTTATACAACTATTCATAGTTACATAACTTTGGTAAAGAATTCCATTCAGTAATAGCATCAACCTGATGTTTAAATCTTATATTTCCAAAAACCGGTACCTCAGTACTAAATTTTCCTGCATTCTGACAGAATTATTTAAAAAAAAGAACTGACTTAACAGTTCATAATTCCCATACAGCACTTGATAGACCAAACAAAGCACTTTAAAAATGATTCGTGCAGGAGTGGAAGTTAGTCGGATCTGATGTGGGGTCTGGGAGAAAGGGGAGATAACTGCAGACCTGAGGATTGGATAAGGGGGCTGAAGTGGGAGATTGCAGAGAGATGAGAGAAGAGGTGAGTAGAGAGGAGAGATAATTGGAAGGAATAAAGGTGCAGAAAAGAAAGGAGAGAAAGGGTGGTGAAGAAACAGAATCAAGAAAGAGGTTAGGGTAGGGACAATACAAGTGTCTGACAGATGTACTTACTTTCTAGCGGTACATACTCTACAATTATTGTCCAAGATTTCCACGGAAAAGTCACATTTAGGGTTCTCATTTGCAAACTGAAAAAAACTGAAGAGAGATATGATACAAGTCTTTATACTGAGTGGAGTGGAATGGGTAGAGGTGAATCATTTGTTTACTCTTTCCAAAAATACTAGGACTAGGGGGCATGCATTTCTCTGTTATATTTTATTCTATTTCTATTGACTGGCTTTAGAAGTGGACTAACAGGCTACCACATCTCTTTCCTAAAAGAAGAATCCATATGCCATTATTAAGATGGACTTGGGAAAATCCAATGCATATTCTAGGATAAGCAGAATAAAATCTGTTTTGCTCTTCTGAGATCTTGCCAGGTACTTGTGACCTGGATTGGCCACAGGATACTGGTCTTGATGGACCTTCAGTCTGTCCCAGTACAGCAATGCTTATGTTCTTATGTATTTATATTCTTATATTCTTACCCAGATATACCACATAAATTGTCCAAATTCTGTATGTATCCACAAAAAGTCTGTAAAGAATAAAAAGAAGAGTCAAAGGTCATAGGAATCCTCACATAGATGATGCCTGGGAGGGTTTGAGAATGTGGAGTGAGTAATAATTCGAGTGTTGGGGGTGTGAAGATGGGGAGATTTAGTATCAGAGGAGTCCTTAGACGTATGGGGTTATCTAAATTTATATCTACCTTGGGACGAACACTCAGATTCTCTAAACCTAGAAAGAAGGAAAGAGGAAAAAGAAAAATATTTAAATATCATAATTTGCTTGAATAACACTGGAAGCTACAACTCTGACAGTCTCTTCCTAAAGTATTACAACATCCTTCTTGTCTCCTCCTTCTGAGGACCAGGTCTAGTTTAATGCTACATTGGCCCTAGGCAAACATATTTTTCTGAGCCCCAGACCATGTCCCCTGCCATGATCTTTATTTATGATTTCTTCCCCCACCCCAATATTTAATAAATGTCTATATGCAAATACCACATTTAAACGAGTGGTAATGTTGAATAGCTTGCCACAGTTCCAACAGGATTCGTCCAACAGCGAGTTAACATAATTGGAGAGCAGTTTGGCAAGCCGCGTGATAGAGCTGGCAATCGTATACGGACATGGACTGAACCCAGTGTGGACGTGGCATCTCTGACCATATAACGTTAAGTGCCTGGATTTATTATATTATAGAAAACAGTGAAAGAGTATGGTTCATTGTTTAGATTAAGAGAGTTTCGAGGTAGTTGGAGTAAGTGATAGGATTGACCCACTAGTTCTTTAGTTTTGAGGAAGGTGAACATTTATTTCACTTTATTATTTGAAATTAAACAAGAGCACAGGTGTACATTTGCTTATATAAATTGAAAAGATTCAAAGAGAAGTTCTATGATCGAGAAGCTTGTCCACCCTTAGAGACGTAAATCACTTCGGTGTAGCCTCGCTTGGGTAAGTTTATACTCTGAGAACTTCCTTATGATTTCCATATATTAACACAAAAATATATTTCAGTACACTTTTGGGCCAATCCTTTCACTGGTATTATCTCCATGATATTATACCCTGGTTTGTATAATTAACTAATAAAAGTACGTCATAAAGGACTCAAGAGGAAATTGGAAAGTCATGGGATAGGAGGTAGTTCCTATTATAGATTAAAAACTGGTTAAAAGATAGAAATAGAGAGTAGAGTTAAATGATCTGTATTCTCAATGTGCTGTGTCCGCTGGTTTTTTAACTGGTAGACTTGCCATCCAAATGGCAGATGACCGATGCATATGTGAAAAAGGAACCTGAACTATAGCAAATAGAATGATAGGTATTATTAGGAAAGGAATGAAAAACAAAAATGAGGATGTTATAATACCTTTGTTTCACTCCACGGTGCAACCGCACCTCGAATATTGTGTGCAATTCTGGTCAACACATCTCAAAAAAGATGGAGGGGCATAATCGAATGCGGGACGTTCCGGCAAAGGGGCGGGGTGAACCGTATTATCAAAAAAGATGGGCGTCCATCTTTTGTTTCGATAATACGGTTTGTGCCTGGCAAATGCATCGGATTTGGGGGAATTTGAGATGGGCTGTATCGGTTTTCAGCCGCCCAGCTCAAAAACAAACAACTCCAAGGCATTTGGTCATGGGAGGGGCCAGGATTCATAGTTCACTGGTCCCCCTCACATGCCAGGACACCAACCAGGCACCCTAGGGGGCACTTTTAAAAATAAAAAAAAATCCATTAAAATACCTCCCAGATGCATAGCTCCCTTACCTTGGGTGCTGAGCCCCCCAAATCCCCCCAAAACCCACTCCCCACAACTCTACACCATTACCATAGCACTTATGTGTGAAGGGGGCACCTACATGTGGGTACAGGGGGTTTGGAGGGCTCCCATTTACCACCACAAGTGTAACAGGTAGGAGGGATGGGCCTGGGTCCACCTGCGTGAAGTGCACTGCACCCACTAAACACTGCTCCAGGGACTTGCATACTGCTGTCATAGAGCTGGGTGTGACATGTGGTTTTGGTGGGAGGGGGTTAGTGATCACTGGGGGAGTCAGGAGTCATCCCTGATTCCCTCCAGTGGGCATCTGGACAGTTGGGGCACTTTTTGGGGACTTGGACCTAAAAAAAAGGGTCCAGAAAAAACGACATAAATTCTCGCTACAGGTGCCCTTCTTTTTTCCATTATGGCCTTAATCCACTTATCTGTTAACCACTCCTATGCTTGCCCCTGTCCCACCTTCGCTTCTGTGCCGACATGCACCCGTGCGCTTTGTTCGTCTCCGCGACAGAGTGCAGTTGAAAGCGCCCAAAATCGTCTTTCGATTATACTGATTTAGGCACCCTTGGTAGAAGGACGCCCATCTCCCAAAGATGGATGCCCTTCTCATTTCGAAAATGAGCTGGATAGTGGAATTAGAAAAGGTACAGAGAAGAGCGATGAAAATGATAAAGGTGTTGGAAAGACTTCCCTAATGTCTAAAGTGGCTAGAATTCTTCAAGGTCTATAAAATAATGAGTGGAGTGGAAAGGGTAGATGTGAATCACTTGTTTACTCTTTCCAAAAAATACTGGACTAGGAGGCACACAAAAAAAGCTACAAAGTAGTACATTTAAAATGAATCAGAGAAAAAGTTTCTTCACTCAACGTGTAATTAAACTCTGGAATTCGTTGCGAGAGAATGTAGTAACAGCACTTAGCATGGTTTTACAAAGGTTTGGGTGGCTTCCTAAAAGAAGTTCATAGATCATTATTAAAATGGACTTGGGGAAATCCACTGCTTATTTCTAGGATAAGCAGCATAAAATATATTGTACTGTTTTGGGATCTTGCCAGGTACTTGTGACCTGGATTGGCCACTGTTGGAAACAGAATGCTGGGCTTGATGGACCTTCAGTAAGCCAGTATGGTATCACTTTTGTACTTATGTCTTATTTCATCTCTACAATTTGTCAGTGTGCATTCAGTTTGTTTGGGCTCTTTCACATGTTTTGATGTTTTTTTTCTGATTAGTTCATATGTTGTTAATAAAATAAAATACAACACATGCAGCCTTTTAACATACATTAATCAGTTTCCTGTGTAGGAACCCATAGGTAAGTACACATTACACTGATTTAACGCACACTATACAGTACTTTTGAAGAACTGTTAACTAACCAACTACATAATGATGCATAGGGATAAAATTACTCCTAATTGTAGAATGTAGAAAAAAATGCA
Source organism: Microcaecilia unicolor (assembly GCF_901765095.1). NCBI lineage: Eukaryota > Metazoa > Chordata > Amphibia > Gymnophiona > Siphonopidae > Microcaecilia > Microcaecilia unicolor. Next base: position 423,360 of record NW_021963593.1, on the reverse strand, counting down.
AAATATTATATGTGGAAACTGTATATCTTCAGTACTGACTGCATGTCTGATTGCCCCATCTCAGAATTTATCGAAACAGAAAGACTAGATCTGTGATAAAGGACTATAAAACCAATAGTGGATTTGATTGAACTTTGATCTAATCCACATCTTATGAAAGAGAAGAGAGAAATCGGAATCAACACATTGCTCTGATAACCTTTCCTCTATACAGAGATCCTACAGTTCTTGATTTTTTCAGATTTTATCCACTTTTAAGAGGTGACTATACCTGAGAGGCTGGAAAGTGTCAGGGTGATCAGCAGAAAAGTGACAGCTCCCTCCATGATCTAGATCAGATAGTCTTTCTCTCTTGTCTCTGAGTCATCAGATTCTGCTCTGGATCTGCGGACTGCGCTCTATATATCCTGGAAGAGTCACTCCACCCAGGGGAAGACAGAGATTGGAAAGTTATGACTACATTATTTTTGGAGATTAAAATATTGCTGAAGAATTACACATGGGTCCAGTCATAGAGATGAAATAGAGTTATCGCCCCATCTTTTGGTATCATGGCAACTTGGAAGTAACCTGAGGTTAGATCTAAGGATGAAAAAGGCTGCACTTTCCCAGGACATCTTAACAGCCGAATCAAATTGAAAACAGGGGTAAATGTGAACAAATGCGAAGTGATGTACATTGGGAAGAACAATCCAGATCATAGTTACTTAATGCTAGGGTCCATCTTGATCAGAACCAAAGAAAAGATCTAGGTGTCATTGTAGATAGTACACTGATTCTTCTGCCCAGTGTGTGCAGGCGTCCAAAAAAGCAAACAAAATGCTAGGAATTATTAAGAAAGGGATGGTAAAAAAGTCTGAGAGTACTGTAATGCCTCTATATTGCTCCAAGATGTGACCTTACCTAGAGTTTTGCATTCAGTTCTGATCACTGTATTTTAAAAAATGATATAGCAGGATTAGAAAAGGTTCAATGAAGTACATAAGTATTGCCATACCCAGTTATTGCATGGCCCTTGCATTCATTTCAATTTTGGCGTACATCTGCTACACACGTCTGAAAAATATTTTTTATTTTCTGGCACACGTAGCGGACACACACCAAGTGGCATATGATGCATGTAGGTCATTACCACCCAAATTCTTTACCACTAGGTCTGTGGCTAGTGGTAAGGTCTCAGACCCAAAATGGACATGCAACAATTTTGATTTTGTCGCACATCCATTTTCGGCAAAAAAAGAGGCATTTTTTGCAGGCGCACTGAAAAATGGATCTGCCTCTGGACAGTGGCGTTCCTAGGGGGCTAACACCCGGGCCAGATTGCCGATGCGCCCCGCCCCCCAGGTGCAGCGCTCCCCTCCCCCAGATGCAGCATGACCCCGCCGGCGAAAGGACCCCCGCGAAAGAACCCCCCCTGGTGCATGCCAGTAACCTGTTCCGGGGCAGAGGGAGCTTGGAATGAACGAAAGACAGGCGCGCACGGCACCCCCCAGCAGCATGCACCCGGGGTGGACCGCACCCACCGCCCCTCCCCCTAGGAACGCCACTGCCTGTGAACAAAACCCATACCTGACAGAAGTGCCTGTATGAATTTGTCCTTGAGAAAGACCACCATTTTTAAAAGGACTCTGTCACCTGCTGTCCAATCAAGGACCTTTAAGAAAATTACCTTATCATAGAGAGACCGGAAGTAGTGGTGCTAAAAAACTGTGTAGAAGAATAGCAAAGATATAGGCAGCCCTTATTTTTAATCCTGGTAAATTATAAAAATACCTTTCAATCTATTCTATTATTTAATCCTTTTGGGAGCAATTTGCGACCCCTGTCCCCTCCTCTAATTCTAGCTGCTACTGGTGCTTCCAATTTTTGATGAAGTAGGTTAATGGATGATGGCTTTGATAGTGTAGAAATGAATTACTACTACTACTACTACTACTTAACATTTCTAGAGCACTACTAGGGTTACGCAGCGCTGTACAATTTAACAAAGAGAGACAGTCCCTGCTCAAAGAGCTTACAATCTAATAGACAAGTGAACGGTCGGTCCGATAGGGGCAGTCAAATTGGGGCAGTCTGGATTCACTGAACGGTAAGGGTTAGGTGCCGAACGCAGCATTGAAGAGCTGGACTTTAAGCAAAGACTTGAAGACGGGCAGGGAGGGGGCTTGGCGTAAGGGCTCAGGAAGGTTGTTCCAAGCATAGGGTGAGGCGAGGCAGAATGAGCGGAGCCTGAAGTTGGCGGTGGTGGAGAAGGGTACTGAGAATTGCGATCTGTCTTCTTAATATGGACTTCTGTAGAATATGTTTCTTTGTCTAGTCGCACCAATACATTTCAAAAAGCAATGTGTTGCTGTGACTATTGCATGGTGAATTTTATATGTACATCCTGGTGGTACAACCATTGATAGAACTCATGGAGGCTCTGTTCATCACATTTCCATCATACAAATATGTCATCGATATATCGATACCATGAGTAAATGTAAGATGACCAATGATTTTCATCGACCTGTGTTTGTTCAAAATGGGTCATCTATAAACATGTTACTGATGGGGCAAATGTAGAAAAAAAATCTAAACAGAAAAACACACAAAAAAGTCACATCCCAGCACAGCAGTGGACGTCACAAATATTGTCCCAGGTACACATCTCACCATTACCCCTTTATATTATGTGGTGAGCCCTTTAAAATGCACCAAAACCCTACTGTACCTAACTGTACATAACTATAATAGCCCTTATGCCTGCAAGTGTCACCTCTATGTGGGTACAATAGTACTTGGTGGGTTTTGGAGGGCTCACAGTTTTCTCCGCAAGTCTAACAGGGAAGGTAGTCTAGCAGGAAAATGGAAGGTCTTGGTTCTGGTTTTTGCTAGGGCTGGGGAGATGAGCATGTGAACAATTTAGCACATGCTCAGTGGGGCTTTGGAGCTGAAGTAAACCCAAGTTGAAGCCGGAGTTCCTTGGAAATTGAAGAGGGTCATCTGCACCAAAGCATATTGGGAGCCAGGTAAGAGATGTTTTGGGTTTTTTATTTTTCTATGAGATTTTTGGATTTTGTTTTGCTAGGGTTCCACAGATACATTTTAGAAAATTATTTTTGGTGGATGACATCTCTAGGGATTTCTTAGGTGGACCATGGGGTCTGGACCTCATTTTTGACCATAAAGTGAGAATTTCAGATGCAGAGGGCTAACAAGTGGGGGCAGTCAAATTGGGGCAGTCTAGATTTCCTGAAATGTGCATAAAAGATGGCAATTGAAGCCAAGCGTTGTGAGATTTTATTTATTTATTTTGTATTTTCTAGGTGGTTGTATGACCACTTTTAGGGGTTCACTTTGCTTTTTACCCCTATTAGGTAGGTGATATTTAGTATGTACGGTCATTCAGTTATGTTAGTGTTGTATATCTCCACCTATCTGTCATATGCAGTTCTGTTGATATACATTTAGTGTTGATATTATTATTTTTTGTTGATATCATGTCTTGTATTAAAATTATAATTTTATTGCATGCATATTTAATCTGAATGTTTTATTTTATTGTATTATGTTTTTAGATTTGATCTGTTTTTATTTTATATGATGTGATAGTGCTTTTAGATATGTTTTATTATCAAATATACAATGTGATGTTTATGTTTTATTCACTATGTCTTTTTATTTTGTAGGTTTTTTACCCCTGACACAGCCTGAGGGCGAAACGTGGCCACATCGGGTAACTTGTAATAACCCACTTCTTCTGTTACCCTCCTGTTCTATTTTTTTGTCTTTTTTGATCTGCTTTTTTTCTTTTGATTTGCTCATTCCTCGTATTCCTATGATTCCAACAGATATGCCATTTCAATTTAACAGATTGTAATTCCAAATTCGATTGGTATTTGCAATCACCATCAACAAAGCTCAGGGCCAATCCTTAGAATTCACCCATTTACATCTACACACGGATTGCTTCTCACATGGACAATTATATGTTGCATGTTCTACAGTCGGCAAACCAGACAATCTCTATCTCTGCACACACAATGGAACAACAAAAATATTGTATACCCACAAGCGTTGTGAAATTAAACATCTTAGAAATATGCGCTTCCTCTTTTCTTTCTTTTCCATTTAACCAGACTGAGCCACAGCAACACGTGGCCGGGTAGAGCTAGTAGTATATATCAAGAAATTGTATTGAGTTTTGTGAGGAAAATGTGTGATGTCCACAGAAGTGCACAGTTTTTACATTTAGAGTTAGCAGGACTTTGATATGGATGTGCTTAAATATTCAACATAAAGGACTATTTTACATGCTCATCTTCCAATGTGGTATATATCATTCAGTGTAAGAAATGTAACAAAGGATGCTATATTGGAGAAACAGGCCAGATGCTTAAGACAAGATTCAATCTACACAGACATCACATGAAAATAGCCGGTGCCAGTCAGGCCCCCACCCCTGTGGGCCAACACTTCACAAGACCAGAACACTGCACCAGTGATTTCACAGTAAGAATACTGAAAGGTAATTTTAAAACAATACAGGGACGTAAGACCTTTGAAATAAGAATGATTGAATATTTTGACACCCAACAAACAGGACTTAATAAGGATCTGGGTTTTCTAACTCATTATAAAACATAAAGCTGTATTTCTCTGTTTATTTCTCTGTTTATTACCCTCCTCTCACCTACCAACACCCATTCTGTTAGAATATCAATGAAATGCTTTGATGTCCCCATGCATACCCCCACCCTCCCACTCTGTCAGACAGTCAAAGTAATGCTTTGATGTTTGTCTTATATATACTATCTGCTAACACATTTGCTTATTTCTGATCTGACGAAGAAGGGCAACCTTCGAAAGCTAATCAAGAAATGTATTAGGTTATGTCCATCTTATTTTCTTTTCCATGTTTTATTTTGTTTGATTTCTATTGATAACCTGTATCGAGCAGGTAATGTTTCACATTGACGGTTGTGAAAATCTAAAGTTCCAGTTGCTTCTGAGAGCAGTAGGTGACTATTGTTATGATTACAGCTTGAGCATCAGGTGGTTCAGTTGGGAGTGGATGTTGGGCAGGGTGGGCTTCTTCAGGGAGAGTTGGCAGATTTCGGTTAAAATTTGGTGATTTAAGTAATTGGGCTTCTAGGGAAATAGTTCCTGAGAATTGTTAATATTGCTAAAGAAAGCTGACAGAATTTTTTAAGGAATTCTGAGAGACTTCTACTGATTCTCTGGGATTAGGGAAAGGAAATGTGATTTCTTCTGACTGCCCTGAGGATAGGGTTGGAATTATGAAGCAAACCAGTCCAGCGTAAAGCTCAGAAAGCCTACTTGTCAGTTAATCGTTCAAAGCTATATGCTCAAAAACTTCAAATAATGTTATTATTATTATAACCAGAACAAGATGAATCCAGCGAATTAATAATATTACAAATGAGCAAATAGCGGTGCAAATTTATACAAGCATCTTCCAGAAAGGCTGCAATATATAATGAATAAGTAGTTCAATACGTAAGAACCTACTGTAAAAGAAAATCGAAGATGAGAAGAAAAGGAAAGAAAGAACTAAGAACAACTAGAGGAAGGTGTAGAAGAGACTTAAGTAATTAGAACACCAGGAAGAGAATCATAATCCACAAAAAACTACAAGTATATATATTAAATTAAAAAGATGGGCTGTTAGCAATGAGCATTAGGACGTTTAGGGGTAGACTGTGCCTGGCGCATATGCTCAAGGTTTGTAGGTCAAGCACAGCTTGATGTCTGTCTGTGTCATACAGCAATGTAGAGACTATTATAAAGAAAAAAAGAAAGAAATTACACAGCATATTAAAAAGCATGGAATAATGAGACAAATAGGTCATTTTCGATATGACATCTCAGCCCAACTTTGGACGTTTTGCAAAAAAACGTCCAAAATGTAAATAGGAAAAAAAAGTCATTTTCAAAAATGAAAAATGTCTATCTTTTTTTTCTGAAAATACTGTCTTGAACAAGGTTTTGTGATTTGGACGTTTTATTTTTTGGTCCAAGTGCAAAACACACAAAATCAAGCCATTGGGATGTAGGAGGAGCCAGCATTTTTAGTAGACTGGTCCCCCTGAAATCCCAGGAATGCAATAGGGCACCTCATAAAATGCTCCCAGGTACACATCTCACCACTGCTTCCTTACCTTGGCTGCTGAGCCCCCCAAAACCCACTACTCCCAACTGTAGCCCTTACGGATTAAGGGGGCACCTATATGTGGGTACAAGGGGTTACTGGTGCATTTTGGAGGGCTGACAGTGACCTGCATGCTGTTCTAGTGGACATCTGAGGCTGGTATAGAGACTGGCAAGTAATGTTTTTTTGTCACATTTTTGGGGGTGGGAGGGGGTTAGTGACCATGGGGGGAATCAGGGGAGGTTATTCCTGATTCCCTCCAGTGGTCATCTGGTTAGTTAGGGCACCTTCAGGTCTAGCTCAAAACATCTTAGTTTTAGTCCTGGAGGGTGTTGTTTTGTTCCTTTATGGCTGCAAAACATTTAAGTCTTAGGAACACCCATGTCCTGGCCTGAACACACCCCCTTGAGATCTGGACGCACTTCTGACGGACGTCATAAAAAAACATCTAAAAATAGGTTTCAAAAATACTGATTTGGACGTTTTTACTACTACTACTGCTACTTAACATTTCTAGAGCGCTACTAGGGTTACGCAGCGCTGTACAGATTAACATAAATTGACATAAAGGACAGTCCCTGCTCCAAGGAGCTTACAATCTAAAGGGGGAAAGGTCAAGTAAGGGCAGTCCATGTTTCCTGAATAGAGGTAGTTTTTGTGAGAAAAACCTCCAAATGCTGCTTTACACCACTTTTTAGACATTTTTCTGTTTTGAAAATGAGCCCAAAAGCCAACATAGATTGAGGGGTCCTTTTACTATGGTGCGCTGAAAAACAGCCTGCTGTAGCGTAGGCGTGGGTTTGGGACACCTGCAGAATCATTTTTCAGCGCACCTGCAAAATTATGAATAAAGTATGTTAAATGGACAACAGACATCATTCATTCCTCTCAGTAGAACTTTCCAGGTGGCATCCTGATCGGATTCTATGTAAATACCCAGCATTCATAGCTCCTCTAGAAAAGCCAGAACATCTAGTCCTGCCAACTCATCTTTAAGTAAACTTGCAAAACCAATTGGAAAAGGACACGAAGAGTCAGTTCATTTCTGTCAAGGTCACTGGCCCAGTGCCGAAATTCTATTGCAGAGTCTATCACTGTTTGTCAGCCCTAACACAAGCCAACCGGGCTCAGTCCAGTTCCCAAAGGGCAGCCGGGATTGTCTGGAGTGTAAATTTTAAGGGGCTTCGACATTTGCTTCAGAACTTTTAGTACAGGAACAGTGCTGGGCAGACTTCTATGGTCTGTGCCGTTAGAAAGGCAAGGACAAATCAAACTCTGGTATACATATAAAGTATCACATACCATGTAAAATGAGTTTATCTTGTTGGGCAGACTGGATGGGACATACATAAGTACATAAGTAATGCCATACTGGGAAAAGACCAAGGGTCCATCGAGCCCAGCATCTTGTCCACGACAGCGGCCAATCCAGACCAAGGGCACCTGGCAAGCTTTCCAAACGTACAAACATTCTATACATGTTATTCCTGGGATTTTGGATTTTTCCAAGTCCGTTTAGTAGCGGTTTATGGACTTGTCCTTTAGAAAACCGTCCAACCCCTTTTTAAACTCTGCTAAGCTAACCGCCTTCACCACATTTTCCGGCAATGAATTCCAGAGTTTAATTACACGTTGCGTGAAGAAAAATTTTCTCCGATTTGTTTTAAATTGACTACACTGTAGTTTAATCGCATGCCCCCTAGTCCTAGTATTTTTGGAAAGCGTGAACAGACGCTTCACATCCACCTGTTCCACTCCACTCATTATTTTATACTAGTAAAAAAGGCCCGTTTCTGACACAAATGAAACGGGCGCTAGCAAGGTTTTCCTCGGAGTGTGTATGTTTGGGAGAGTGTATGTGAGAGTGACTGTGTGAGAGTCAGAGTGAAAGTGTGAGTGTGTGTGTGTGAGAGAGAGAGTGAGAGTGAGTCTGGGTGTGAGTGTGTTTGTGAGAGAGTGTGTGTGTGAGAATGAGATTGTGTGCAAGTGTGTATGTGAGACACAGTGTGAGAGAGAGAGTGTGTGTGTGTGTGTGTGTGCGAGAGAGAGTGTGTGTGAGACACAGATTCTCTGTGAGAGTGAGTGTATGAGACCAAGCGAGTGTGTGAGTGACTGTGTGGCACATAGAGAGTGAATGTGATACAGTGTGAGACAGAGTGTGTGAGAGTGAGAGTCAGAAAGACATTGTATATGAGAGAGAGAGAGAGAGTGTGAGCCTTGCCCTCCCAATCCATTCCCATCTGTCCCCTGCCCCCTCCATTCATCCTTTTCCAGCAATTCCCCTCCCTCCCTGAGTCCTGCCCTTCCAATCCATGCTCCTCTGTCCCCTGCCCCCTCCATTCATCCCTTTCCAGCAATTCTCCTCTCTCCCTGAGCCCTGCCCTGCAATCCATATCCATCCATGCCTATCTGTCCCCTCCATTCATCCTGATCCAGCAATTCCCCTCTCTCCCTGAGCCCTGCCATCCCAATCCATTCCATCCATGCTCCTCTGTCCCCTGCCCTCTCCATTCATCCTTTTCCAGCAATTCCCCTCTCTCCCTTCCATGACCCCCCCTCGCATCCATGCTCCTCTCTCCCATGTCCCAGCCTGGCCCGCCCTCTTCTTCCCCCCCCCTTCGCATCCATGCCCCCCCCTTCGCATCCATGCTGTCGTTTCTCCCCTGCCCTCTGCTCCCATTGTTCAACTTTACTGCCCACCCTCTTCTCTCTCCCCAACATCCCTTTTTTTTTTCTTTTTAAATTTACCTCGGTGGCGTCAAGGATGACGTCAGAAGAAGGCGGAACACAGCGAAGGGAAGGCTAGAGACGTCGGGAGCGCCACCTCCTTCCCTGACGCTGCGCTTTGTTTGTTTTTTTTTTCCGCCCTTGATGTCATGACGTTTGCCCTCGACGTCATGATGTTTGACGCGAGGGCGGGGCAGAGATGGCTGGCAGCCTGGCTGGCTTCACACCATGAATCCACGAACCCTACAGGGAGTGTTTGAGTGGCTTCAGAACGTTGTCTTCAGAACGTTCACGGTGCGTTTTATTATATTAGATACCTCTATCATGTCTCCCCTCAGCCATCTCTTCTCCAAGCTGAATAGCCCTAGCCTCCTTAGTCTTTCTTCATAGGGAAGTCGTCCCATCCCCGCTATCATTTTAGTCGCCCTTCGCTGCACCTTTTCCAATTCTACTATATCTTTCTTGAGATGCGGCGACCAGAATTGAACACAATACACAAGGTGCGGTCGCACCATGGAGCGATACAACGGCATTATAACATCCTCACACCTGTTTTCCATACCTTTCCTAATAATACCCAACATTCTATTCGCTTTCCTAGCCGCAGTAGCACACTGAGCAGAAGGTTTCAGTGTGTTATCGACGACGACACCCAGATCCCTTTCGTGGTCCGTAACTCCTAACGTGGAACCTTGCATGACGTAGCTATAATTCGGGTTCTTTTTTCCCACATGCATCACCTTGCACTTGCTCACATTAAACGTCATCTGCCATTTAGCCGCCCAGTCTCCCAGTCTCGTAAGGTCCTCTTGTAATTTTTCACAATCCTGTCGCGAGTTAACGACTTTGAATAACTTTGTGTCATCAGCAAATTTAATTACCTCGCTAGTTACTCCCATCTCTAAATCATTTATAAATATATTAAAAAGCAGCGGTCCTAGCACAGACCCCTGAGGAACCCCACTAACTACCCTTCTCCATTGTGAATACTGCCCATTTAACCCCACTTTCTGTTTCCTATCCTTCAACCAGTTTTTAATCCACAATAGGACATTTCCTCCTATCCCATGACCCTCCAATTTCCTCTGTAGCCTTTCATGAGGTACCTTGTCAAACGCCTTTTGAAAATCCAGATACACAATATCAACCGGCTCCCCTTTGTCCACATGTTTGTTTACTCCTTCAAAGAATTGAAGTAAATTGGTCAGGCAAGATTTCCCCACACAAAAGCCGTGCTGACTCGCTCTCAGTAATCCATGTCCTCGGATGTGCTCTGTAATTTTGTTTTTAATAATAGCCTCTACCATTTTCCCCGGCACCGACGTCTATAACTTCCCGGATCTCCCCTGGAGCCTTTTTTAAAAATGGCACCAGTCCCAGTACAGAACCCTGTGACAATCCACTATCTTTATTTCTCCATCGAGAACATTGACTTTTAAGCCTCTCTCTGTTTCTCAAACTTTTGCCTGTTTCCAACAGTGGCCAATCCAGGTCACAAGTACCTGGCAAGATCCCAAAACAGTACAATACATTTTGAGCTGCTTATCCCGGAAAGAAGCAGTGGATTTTCCCATGTCCATTTTAATAATGGCCTATTGACGTTTCTTTATGGAAGGTATCCAAACCTTTTCTAAACTCTGCTACGCTAAATGCTTTTTACCACATTCTCTGGCAATTAATTCCAGAGTTTAATTACTTGAAGAGTGAAAAAATATTTTCTCTGATTTGTATTAAATTTACTACTTTGTAGATTCATTGCGAGCCCCCAAGTCCTAGTATTTTTGGAAAGAGTGAACAAGCGATTCACGTCTACCCCTTCCACGCCACTCAGTATTTTATATCATAAGTCCCCTTAGGCGTCTTTTCTCCAAGCTGATGAGCCCAAGCCATTTCAACCTTTCCTCATACGGAAGTCATCCCATCCCCTCTATCATTTTCGTCACCCTTCTCTGTACCTTTCCTAATTCCACTATATCTTTTTTGAGATGCGGTGACCAGAATTACACACAGTATTCACTGACTCATCCTTATTAATGTGTTTAATAACATCTCTACTTGCTGGATGTGCCCCATTTATTCACATCTATCTATATGGCCAGTCCTTTTGTTTTTCAGAATATCTTAAGAACATAAGTATAGCAATACTCTATCAGACCAATGGTCAATCTAGGTCAGTATCCTGCTTCCAACAGTGACCAATCCAGGTCACAAGTGTATGAGATGAGTTCCATCCCCTTTATGCATTTAGTAATAGCAGAAGGATCTTGGGTAACATGATGACGAAAAAACATGATAATTGTAAGCAAGCAAATATTGTAAGGCAGTTCTGAATATGTGTACAGAAGTTCATATTTGTTCATCCTTGTTAAAGAGATGGGTTTTCAGTAGAATTCGGAAGTTGGCTAGTTCATACATCGTTTTAAAGTTCCACGGCATCACATTCCAGAGTTGTGTACTCAGATAGGAAAAGGTTGACACATGCGTTAGTTTGTATTTAAGACCTCCAGTCCTGCCTCCCACCACCGGCTCTGGCACAGACCGTATAAGTCTGCCCAGCACTATCCCCGCCTCCCAACCTCCAGCCCCGCCTCCCACTACTGGCTCTGCTATCCAATCTCGGTTAAGCTCCTGAGGATCTATTCCTTCTAAACAGGATTTCTTTATGTTTATCCCACGCATGTTTGAATTCCGTTACCGTTTTCATCTCCACCACCTCCCGGGGGAGGGCATTCCAAGCATCCACCACTCTCTCCGTGAAGAAATACTTCCTGACATTTTTCTTGAGTCTGGCCCCCTTCAATCTCATTTCATCTTGTTTAAATGGGATGTACATCGTTACGTCATCTGCGTATATGTATGGGTTAAGGTTTTGGTTTGATAGTAGTTTCGCCAAAGGTATCATCATTAAGTTGAATAGAGTCGGTGAGAGGGGGGATCCTTGTGGAACTCCACATTCAGGTATCCATGTAGCTGATGTAGTCGAATTAGATGTCACTTGGTATGATCGTGTAGTTAGGAACCCCTTGAACCAATTGAGAACATTTCCTCCAATTCCGAAATACTCGAGGATATTTAATAGTATTCCATGATCAACCATATCGAAGGCGCTAGACATATCAAATTGTAGCAGTAGTATGTTCTTGCCAGTTGCAATCATTTGTTTAAATTTGTTCATGAGAGGAACTAGTACCGTTTCCGTGCTGTGGTTAGACCAAAATCCTGACTGGGAGTCATGTAGTATTGAGAATTTGTTTAAATAGTTTGTGAGTTGTTTGGTTACCATCCCTTCCATTAGTTTGGTTATTAAAGGTATGGATGCTACTGGTCTGTAGTTGGTTAGTTCACTGGCACTCTTTGCGTCTTTGGGTATAGAAGTGAGTAGAATGTTTCCTTTCTCCTTCGGGAAGAGTCCAATTTGTAGCATATAGTTTACGTGATTCGTGAGGTCTGTTATAAATTGATGAGGGGCAAATGTCATAAGGTTGTTTGGGCATATATCTAATTTGCCATGAGATTTGGCAAATCTTTTGAGCATTTGGGATATAAGATCCTTTGATAATATCTCGAATTTGGTTCAGGTTCTGTCTGCAGGGTATACACCAGGGCCTGGATCTAGACAGTCAAGGAGTTCGGCGTAATCGGTGGTGCTGATTGGTATTTTAGGTCGTAGTTGTACGATTTTCTCATTGAAGTATCTTGCGAGATTGTCTGCTCCTGGTGTGTCTTTGTTGCTGGTTGTGATTGGTATGGTATCTAGTAGTTTATTCACAAGTTGGAAGAGTTTGTGTGTGTCTTTGTAGTTCGGTACGATTTCATTTTTATAAAATAATCTTTTAGTTTGCCTTATGGTATATTTATATTTTCTTTGAAGTTGTTTCCAGGCGTTAAGTGTTGGGTCGTCTTTCTTTTTTTTCCATGCACGTTCTAACCTTCTAACTTGTGTTTTGAATTGTTTCAGTTCTTCAGTGAACCATGGTGTTGAGTTCTTCCTGTATGCGGTTCTGGTTTGTGTTGGGGCAATGTTGTCTAATATTGTTCTGCATCTATCGTCCCATTCTAGGAGGAATTGGGTTGTGTCTGCCTTTGTTGTCCATCCGTTATAGTAGATTTGTTGCCAGAATATTACTGGGTCTATTTTTCCTCTCGTGGTGTAGGTTGTTCGTTCTTGTTTTTTAATTGTGGTTTTCGTTTGTCATTGAAGGGAGATGTATGCTTTATAATGGTCTGACCATGGTGCGGGCATCCATCTTGTATCTGTTAGTAGAAGGTTTGAGTCTGGATCGAATTTGTGTGTGATGATATCTAATGTGTGTCCTTTTATGTGTGTTGGTTGTGTATTTGGTGCATGAAGATCCCATAGTTGTAGGAACTCTTTGCATTCTTGGGTGCTTGTTAAGGTAGGTGTCACGTTTTCAAAGCTGGAAACTGGGTTTGTGAGCCCTTGGGCCACTGCCGAGGAGAGCAGCAGCAGGCAAAACCACCCCCAAACCAGGGACAGGACAGAACAGGACTGGAACCCCGGACTGGAGTTGCAGCTGAGGCAAGCAGGCTAGATCAGGCAAAGTAGGAACCCTAGTCTTCACCTGCGCTTAGCCGCTGTCCCCCAGAAGTTAAGCCTCTGGGTTCAAGCGACCGGCAGGACTTTGCAGGGCAGGGCAGGGCAGGAGCTGGATACCCACAGGCTGAACAAGGACTAAGGGTCAGAGGGGAAAGGAATCCACAGGGACAGCAAGGCAGAAGCCTGGGCTAGAACTCACAGAAAAACAATACAACACAAGGCAGGGAATAGACAAGCCAGGGGACAGAAACTGGAAGCTGCAAGCAGCCTCTAAACAGGGGGAAAAACACTGACTAACAAGACACAGAACTAAAAGCTGCAGAGCAGCCACTAAGACACAAGCAGACAAAGACTAAACACAAAACTAAAGCCCAGAGACAAGACTAGCAAACTAACAACAACCTAAACTAACTACACACTGATTGGCTAGAACAGACAAGAATCAAGGCAAGGATTCAAACTAGGCAGCAGAGCAACAAGCACTAACATACCAGGGCCTTAGACGCAATGCAAAGGCAAAGCAGCAAGGTTTCAGAATGGCTAATAAGCCCAGCAGCACCTGGAGCTCAGCTGCAACCATCACCGGTAAACTACGGGTGCTGTGTAGGTTCAATCCAAGCAAGCAAGTCTGGCAGCCTGGAAGATCCGGACTGGACTAGGCTGAAATCGTTTCCACCACCTCCTGCGGGAGGGCATTCCAAGCATCCACTACTCTCTCTGTGTGAAAAAATACTTCCTGACATTTTTCTTGAGTCTGCCCCGCTTCAATCTCATTTCATGTCCTCTCGTTCTATCGCCTTCCCATCTCCGGAAAAGGTTTGTCTGTGGATTAATACCTTTCAAATATTTGAACGTCTGTATCATATCACCCCTGTTCCTCCTTTCCTCCAGGGTATACATGTTCAGGTCCGCAAGTCTCTCCTCATACGTCTTGTAACGCAAATCCCATACCATCCTCGTAGCTTTGCACCGCTTCAATCCTTTTTACATCCTTAGCAAGATACGGCCTCCAAAACTGAACACAATACTTCAAGTGGGGCCTCACCAACGACTTATACAGGGGCATCAACACCTTTAAGGACCTTTAAGAAAATTACCTTATGATTTTATTAATCCCTCTCTAGACCCCCGCAGGACCCTTGCCCACGGAGGTGTACAGCTTCCTTAGCAATGGAACAAAATTATTTTGCTTATGAAGAGAGGATTTTTCAACAAATATCGGGGGTCGCCATGGGTGCAACCATGGCTCCCTCGATAGCTAATTTATTTATGAGAGAATTTGAAGACCTGCATGTATATGATTGTATGTTTAAAGAGAAGATTAAAATCTGGGTACGTTTTATAGATGACGTGTTTCTAATATGGCAAGGTGATCAAGAACTGCTAGATCAGTTTGTGATTTATTTAAATAATTGTCATTCCAACATTAAATTCACTATGAATGTACATTCTGATCAAATTACATTTTTAGATGTGCAAATACGGAAGGAGTCTGATCATTTTGACACCTCAATATTTAAGAAGAAGACAGATCGGAATACGTTGTTGTATTATACTAGTTGCCACCCAAAGCCTTTGAAGAACAATCTACCATTTGCCTACTCAGAAAGAAGATAATCAAGACGGAGGGTGTTTACTTATGTGCTAAAACACACTTTGCAAGCCAACAGTGTCTCCAACATTATTAGGAGACATTGGAACATTGTTCAGACTTTACCTGCTTTTACTAATTCAACTGTAAGAATGGCGTATAGTAGAGGCAATAACCTAAAGGAAATGTTGTGTTCAACAAAATCCAATTTCCAGACTGACAGAGTGAATGCCAGATGTGTCCCATTATGGTTGAGACAAATGAATTTGTGAATCCAAGTACAGGACAGAAATTCACTCTCTTTACGAATACTACATGTAAATCTAAGGGAGTTGTTTATTGCATCAAATGTCCTTGTGAAAGGATTTATGTTGGACAAACGATCCGACAATTGTATGTCAGAAGTGTCATTTCAACAAAAAAGACTACGTCTCCATTGGCTATACATTGCACAGAATTTTTGCACAATTTCAATTCTCTCAGCTGTTTTGTTTTACAACAGGCTGATAGGCGCTTCAAGAATGAAGAAGCTCGATTGTGGCTATTAAGAAAAGAACAAAAATGGATTTTTCGATTAAAGTCAATGACTCCTCTAGGGTTAAATGGGAAGATTGAGTGGATACATTTCCTTTGAGGAAAGAATATATGTTAGAAGGACTGATTTTTTCACACACAAACTAGTCAGTGTTTTTTAGGACTGAAAGATTATGATTGGATAATGTTGACAGCGTGTGACGTCACGTCCTTTATTTAAAGTGCCGCCATGTTTAATTTGAATTGCCAGCCATGCGACTGTCGGCATACTGAACGGGCTGTAAGGATAGTCATACTTTAAAAGGTGTTTAGGAAAGATGACCTTTGAAATATATAATTGAATAGCTGTGGTCCTGAAGCAGCGTAATGTGAAACGGGACCCGTTGACCACAGTTTTATTTCGGTCACGAAAGGAGAGAGTTTAAAGTCTGCCCAAGCTAAGTAAAAACTTTTCAATTTGGATGGCAGGGTAAAAACAATTTTCTTTTGTGGTAAAGGAATAGTAAAAGTAAAAATAAAATAAAAAATAATTAAATATAGGAGGTTTTTTCTATCGCCCATGATGCTGAAATGATAGCTTTTATCCCACTTACAACTGTGGGAGAAGCTTTTTCTTGAGACGTTTTTCCTCCTTTTTTGAAAGATGTATGCTTACATTCAATAACTGAGTTCTGTACTTATATGGATCGATATATTGATGCCATGAGTAAATGTAAGATGACCAATGATTTTCATCGACCCGTGTTTGTTCAAAATGGGTCATCTATAAACATGCTACTGATGTGGCAAATGTAGAAAAAAAATCTAAACAGAAAAACACACAAAAAAGTCACATCCCAGCACAGCAGTGGACGTCACAAATATTGTCCCAGGTACACATCTCACCATTACCCCTTTATATTATGTGGTGAGCCCTTTAAAATGCACCAAAACCCTACTGTACCTAACTGTACATAACTATAATAGCCCTTATGCCTGCAAGTACAATAGTACTTGGTGGGTTTTGGAGGGCTCACAGTTTTCTCCGCAAGTCTAACAGGGAAGGTAGTCTAGCAGGAAAATGGAAGGTCTTGGTTCTGGTTTTTGCTAGGGCTGGGGAGATGAGCATGTGAACAATTTAGCACATGCTCAGTGGGGCTTTGGAGCTGAAGTAAACCCAAGTTGAAGCCGGAGTTCCTTGGAAATTGAAGAGGGTCATCTGCACCAAAGCATATTGGGAGCCAGGTAAGAGATGTTTTGGGTTTTTTATTTTTCTATGAGATTTTTGGATTTTGTTTTGCTAGGGTTCCACAGATACATTTTAGAAAATTATTTTTGGTGGATGACATCTCTAGGGATTTCTTAGGTGGACCATGGGGTCTGGACCTCATTTTTGACCATAAAGTGAGAATTTCAGATGCAGAGGGCTAACAAGTGGGGGCAGTCAAATTGGGGCAGTCTAGATTTCCTGAAATGTGCCTAAAAGATGGCAATTGAAGCCAAGCGTTGTGAGATTTTATTTATTTATTTTGTATTTTCTAGGTGGTTGTATGACCACTTTTAGGGGTTCACTTTGCTTTTTACCCCTATTAGGTAGGTGATATTTAGTATGTACGGTCATTCAGTTATGTTAGTGTTGTATATCTCCACCTATCTGTCATATGCAGTTCTGTTGATATACATTTAGTGTTGATATTATTATTTTTTGTTGATATCATGTCTTGTATTAAAATTATAATTTTATTGCATGCATATTTAATCTGAATGTTTTTAACTGATATTGATTTGATATATTTTATTGTATTATGTTTTTAGATTTGATCTGTTTTTATTTTATATGATGTGATAGTGTTTTTAGATATGTTTTATTATCAAATATACAATGTGATGTTTATGTTTTATTCACTATGTCTTTTTATTTTGTAGGTTTTTTACCCCTGACACAGCCTGAGGGCGAAACGTGGCCACGTCGGGTAACTTGTAATAACCCACTTCTTCTGGTACCCTCCTGTTCTATTTTTTTGTCTTTTTTGATCTGCTTTTTTTCTTTTGATTTGCTCATTCCTCGTATTCCTATGATTCCAACAGATATGCCATTTCAATTTAACAGATTGCAATTCCAAATTCGATTGGTATTTGCAATCACCATCAACAAAGCTCAGGGCCAATCCTTAGAATTCACCCATTTACATCTACACACGGATTGCTTCTCACATGGACAATTATATGTTGCATGTTTTGAGAAACTTCTACTAAAATGTGTCAGTTAATTGATCAAAGCTATATGCTCAAAAATTTCAAATAATGTTATTATTATTATACCCAGAACAAGATCAATCCAGTAAGTTAATAATATTACAAATGAGCAAATAGCGGTGCAAATTTATACAAGCATCTTCCAGAAAGGCTGCAATATATAATGAATAAGTAGTTCAGTACGTAAGAACTGTTCTAAATTTAGGGGTCCTGAGCCCCCCAAGAAGGCTGGGGTGACCTTAAATCTGACTCCATCTCTAAATAGCACTAGTACTGGGGTAATCAAGGAGTTATGAAGTTCTAAAAGGAATTGCCACTAAGAGAGATGTTAGGTCTAAGGAAAAGATACCAGCCTTATGACAAACTGGATTTAGATTACAAGTTATACAATGCAGCGAAAGATAGCCTGATACAGCAAAAGCATTTATACTTACAGCCTTTCATCATTAAGTGAAGCCCACAGAACATCATTTGGAATGAGGAGTTTATTTGCCAAGATACAAGTCAAATCAGTGATTGACAACAGGCACGTACAATCAATTAGTTATAGGAATATAATAATCCAGCTGCAAACAGGTGTTAATTAGTTCCTAATCTTTTATAATTTCTTTTACCAATTAGAGGTTTTACAAGGGAAAGCAATTAGGTAATTTGTCAATTCTGCTGGACACATTGGTTTCCCTTGGAGAGAGAGAGTGGCAACCCTTCTCTCTAACTTAAACCAGGAAATACCCTGATTTTTATAGATGCCCTCAGGATATGGATAATATGACAATAGATATACCTGATTGGATCTATGCTAATATCATGGTTGTCACTGATTGGCTCATGCTAATGAGTAGCTTCTATCTTGCTAACATGGTTTTGTCTTTAGCTCGCTTGTCCACAAATCTTAAGCAAGACCCTGCATCCAGCTACACCTTTCCTTTCTCACACCATGGCTGACCACAATCCTGCTCACAGGAAAGTCTCATTTCTCAACTTGTTTTTCTAACTTACATTAGAGAAAATTCCACTTTGTAACAGATACGGCTTCCATTTTGTGCTGAAATCCTTCATTTTGTTTCCATATCTATTGACCTAACTTTTCCTAATTTAGCTTATTTAGGCCTCAATCCGGGCTACAAACTAGGCCATACTTTTCCAGTAAGCTCCCAGTTATGTCAGCCATCAGATTTCTGACTCAGCCAAGGTCTGTAATGGCCTGAGCTCTATGACTGGGCCCGCCACCATTCCAGTGGGGGGGTCTCTGGCTGTACCATAATTATACATTCCCCACTTGTCACCCCATCTGGGGAGGGGTGACACAAAGCTCATCAAGCTTGTCATCATCCATTCCAGAAGGTGGCAAGCTATCAAACGATAGGGCGAGTTTTGGTCTTACAAATTGCTAGAAGGTATGGTGCAAGATAGGAAACTTCATTCCCAGGTGATATATTATTTGGGGCTTATGGAATTCCCTTTATATTACCCAATCCTTTGGGCCTTAATCATGATGTCACCTCTCTTGAGACTTACTCAAACCTGTAGTGAGAAATGTTTTATGAATGGGACAAATCCATGAGTTCATCTAGAAAATCCCATGAAGTATAGGTATGTGGGTAATAGCAATTTCAGGTGGATCATACTAATAAACACTTTCAGGTCTTTCTATGGCTTCTATTGTATCTGTTGCATAGTGCATGGGGAGATAATGTAATGTATCTATCTCAGTGGTCTTGGGAAGGAATAGTGGTTTTGATTAAGCATTGTTATGGGCTCAACAAATATATGGTTAGTACTCTGATTGCAGGCTGTTTTAGGTTGTAGGTATTCAGAATCCTTAAACAGGTCGGAATTCCTGGACCTTACTATTACTCATCATTGGCATCCAATCATGAGCACTAAAAAGTGGATAGCAAGTATGAGGTTGCCTCATACAGCAAAAATGGTCAATCCTAGGAAAATTTATATTAACAAAGGTCATGCATGGATCTTGACATATGCATAATGACCTGGAAGCATTTTATATATCCGTTACCCCACTTGGAGCTTAGTCAAACCTACAGAAAGACATGCAGCTTAAGTAAGCCTACACCAAAGTTAAACAATTGCATAACTGGTTGATACTAACAGGGTTTACACCTACATTATGATATCTTAGCCAGTATTAGGGTTTGATGTTACCCCTGTGTCTGAGCAATATCAACTTCAATTTAAATTACATAAACAGAAATGGCAGAAAAGAGTTTCAAAACCAATACAACAAGAGAAAATAAAGACAATTATAGTCCAATTCTGACTGTCCATTCATAATAGAGAGTGTGTCATTAGCTAGAAAGGGAATTTTTATTTTATTTATTTAGTTGCATTTGTATCCCACATTTTCCCACCTATTTGCGGGCTCAGTGTGGCTTACAATACATTGTAAATGATGGAAGTACAATTAGTTACATTACGATTATGGTTTACATTGTGAATAGTTAAGGAAGACAGAGTCAGATCAATCACCTTTGGGGCGTAGAAGCTTAAGGATATGACGTTGGGGAATTACTACGCTGATCGAGTAATAGCAAGAGGGCGATGGGGTAGACATTTTTTATCTGTGGGTAGATTGTTGAATGGGGGAGAGTACGGGGAAGTGGAGTACATGGGGTAATATCTTGAGGCTTTGTTATGGTGTATATGGGATTTATATGTTTTGATCCTTGCGGTATGTTTTGTCAAAGAGATAGGTCTTCAATCGTTTGCGGAAGTCTGTCAACTCATAGACCGCTCTCAGGCCGCGTGGCAGTGCGTTCCAGAGTTGCGTGCTCTTGTAGGAGAAGGTTGATGCATGTAGTACTTTATACTTTATGCCTTTGCACTTAGGGAAGTGGAGGTTGAGGAAAGTTCTGGATGAGTTTTTGGCGTTTCTAGGTGGCAGGTCTACCAAGTCAGACATGTATGCAGGGGCTTCACCGTGAATGATTTTGTGCACTAACGTGCATATTTTAAAGGTGATACGTTCCCTGAGTGGGAGCCAGTGTAGTTTCTCGCGCAATGGTGTTGCGCTTTCGTATTTCGGTTTTCCGAAGATGAGTCTGGCTGCTGTATTTTGGGCTGTCTGAAGTTTTCTCATTATTTGTTCTTTGCAGCCTGCGTATAATGAGTTGCAGTAATCTAGATGGCTTAATACGAGTGATTGTACCAGGTTGCGGAAGACAGATCTTGGAAAGAATGGTTTTATTCTTTTCAGCTTCCACATGGAGAAGAACATCTTTTTTGTTGTGTTGTTCGCGTGAGTCTCAAGTGTAAGGTGGCGGTCGATTGTTACTCCAAGGATTTTTAAATTTTCTGAAATTGGCAAGAATAACAAAAAAACAAAATAAAATTGAACTTTTCAATCAGGATTATTGCTAAACTGGAAATAAAACAAAATATGAGTCTATAATGTCAATTAATAGCAACTGTAGATCTCAAATTAATTATCTCTTGATCTTGCTTGATGGTATTTGTAGGAGGTTCTAGTTCTGAGATGTTTTCAACCGGTATCAGGGAATTGCACGACAGTATCCTCATGGATGATGGAACTTTTCTGTATCCCTAGTGAGCTGGTCTGATCATCAAGGTGTAGTCGCCTTGAAGTGAGTCGAGGGAGAGTTACACTGTCCAACTTGACATGGTTATACCATGCTGAGGATCTCTTGCTAAGGAATGTCCTGGAGTGGATGGAAGCTCTGAGGAATTAGGAAGAGCTGAAAACTCAGAAGGGTTTAACAGAGCAGGATTTCCACGATGACCTTGAATTGGTTGGCCAAAGTCTCTTATGTTCAGAAAACAGGCATTACCAAAATGTATCCCCACTTCTGGCTTGCACAATGGGCAAGACAGATTGGTAATTACTACTAAGAGATGATCAAATAACAATAGTTAAGTATGTGGAACAAAAGAGAAAAAAAAAAAGGTACCAAAACAATAACGAAAATGACTAATGTATGCAGGATAAGAAATATATAAAGCATAAAATCGAAGAGGCCTAGGGAAAGTCAACGTATGCACATGAAACAAGGCAAGTAATGTGGATACTAATGTGAGGCCTGGAAATTCTTCACCTGCAAAGACTACCATCCACCAAGGGTTGGGCCCCCAGCTTCAGGAGGCCTGAAGGACTTACGAGTTAGATGATTCAGAAAGAAGGGTAGCTTAGGAAATAGTCATAGTCAAAGCAGAAGACTAATGTGCAGAAATTTAAAACTCATAACTAGTCCAGGTGATGGAAGTATCTTCTGGAATCATGGTCGCTGTCTGTTGTAATAGAGAGCTCATATGTAAAGTGCCATGCAGGTTCTGGAAAAGATGCGCAGCCTGCAAAAATATTCAATACAATAGAATATTTAAGAGCATAACCAAGAAGGTCTAAATTAATGACATCATTTGGACAAAAGAAAATTCTCATTGGAGAAGTTGGCGCTTCTTTTTCTTGCCAGAGGTCAGTGGTAGCAGAAGTACCAAACTGGAATGGAGGCGGTAGATCAGGAATGGGATTAGCAGTCTTCAGTCAACCTACAAGACTTAATAAATAGAGCTGATATACAAGTAATGCCTAGTAGTCAAATCTCAGCACAGGACTATTAGAAAGAAAAGTCAAAGAATGCATTGTTAGTTCCTTGGGGCACCAATAGGTGGAGCATAGTCTCAATATATAAAATCACAAGTTACAAGTAGAAAACAATTTTTCTCTGTAGATTAGATTTTGCTGGCACAGGAAGTCAGCAGAGTCTGAGGAAACATTGTGGTCAGAGTCTGCTCCAGGAAAATACAGCCTTTAATATGATATTTAGAGAGATAGAGAAAAGCCAATATCAGAAAAGAAAGATGTAAAAACTATATATTTCTATGAGGCCTCCTCACGTGACCTTTACAAGGTTTAAATAGGTCAAATGAGAAGGACAATAACCTATAGTCCTCTGTAATAGTTCAGAGCCAATTTGGAAAATGAAAATTATATTAAATTCTAAACTGATCCTTTCTATGCTTTCACAATTTGGGCCCTAAATTATGAGAGCATATCAAGATTCACATTCAGAGGGATAGCTAAAAATAAGCTTATATATTCCCAGGAATCAATTTACAATTTAGAGTATATTTTAAATTACAGAGGAGGAGCAGCTTTATAAGCAGGAGACAAGTAGGAGCATTTCTTAAAACATTATAGTAAAATTCAAAAATCAAGGATATAATCACAAATCTTATTAAGTCAATAAATGCACACAATGGACCATTAGGATATGTTCATATAGACCAGTATGATAAATGGAACAGCTTGTAAGCCTACATTGTAAATTGAATTCTAAACAAAGAGTAGCAAGGATAACACAGAATCATAGAAAAACCCATGTAGTTATTAAAAATCTGAAACACGTAATGAATTCCTGTATCATATACTGAGTTCAAAGCATTTGTAAAGATGAACTTTAGAGAAAATAAGAACTACAAGGGTTAATCTCTGTTATTCGGTCTTAAGGAAATCATGAAATAACCGTGCTTCCTGTGTCTAATTTGAGTTTACTGCTCACTGCAAGCATTGGATATTATGGTGACTGAAAATAGGACTATACATCAAATAAAAACTGTAAGTTCAAGTTTTCGTATTAAAACTTCATGCTGGTGGAATTGGTCTTCATAGAATTAATACTTCAGGAGAGAAAAAGGAGGAAAAGAAGGTTATTACTTTATCTGCTTCCAGAGGTACGGGTCTCAATGAAAAGGAAATTGGCAATTGTAGCTAGTCTTATCTGAACATAGCTCTGAAATAATAGCAACCTGAATTTCTTTAGTTCTGATTTACCAGTTAGTTATGTTATGCAAGGGTTAATCTCTAAACCCTATTGCATAGGTAATAAGGCAGGCACTGTAGTATTATGGAATCCGGAAATGAAATTTAACTGCGCCATTTGGGGTTTGAGAACCAAAAATGCTCGAATTCTATACAATAATATATCTTAAAACTATAAATTTGTAAGTGGATCTCTTTTACTAAGAAGTCTGTCATATGATACCTGAATAAGAATGACAAGTATGTCCGGTATATCTGTCTTATCCAGATTTAGAATCCGGATGTGAGTACCGGAGCTAACAAAGATAAATTATCGAAAACCCTTAATCTATTTATAGCTGCTAGAACTAAAAAGTGCTTGCATTTCTAGTGAAAGCAATTTACCGGAAGTAAATAACAACAATCTATTTAATATCATGTCACAAATTAAACAAATATTGCTTAAATGAAATAATATACAATCCTGGAAAAAAAAACACTCCTTTGAGATTTACTACCACTGCAGTTGATAGGCAATCTCGCGGGGTAACCTTAGAGCAGTAATTTAAAACTAAAGAAATGATTCCCTAATAACTAGCTGGTTTAATTTATGCCATTTATCACAGGACACACAGGAACATACAGACATAAAATTAAAACAGTAACCTAATCCTGATACGTAGAAAATTTAAAGCTTAGAAGAGGAAGCAAGATATTTCTAAATGTAGTTCAAAACCAATCATTGGAATTGTGCACGGTTAAGGAATTGTTTAGGGTTTCAAAACAAAAAACATAAAAATAAATATTCCAGTAGCCAATCACAAGTCAAAGCACACAGACAGAATAGAAAAGGAAAACCACACTCATACACATACACAGTTATTGTCCCACATACAGAGGTGTCCCTGTGTATTGAGGACAAAATCTTAATGCTAAATTTGGTAAAATAAAACATTTAAATTAGAGCTAATCCAACAGGCCATGAAAGTATACAACGGCAAGCTTATTAGTAACACATCCAGTAAATGAAAGTATACTCACGATTCGTGCAACTTAATCTCCAGCGCAGAAAGCCAATTGAGAAAGAGGACAGTTGGCGGGATCACCACGCCCTTCCGAACACTCGGTGGCGTAGGGGGATCAACCGCAAAATAGAAAGGTCTGTTTCGGAAAGTCCTTACCAGAGATCTGAATAGATGTCAGATCACCAGTATCTGGTGTTGGGTGCGGAGAGGAAGATATGATATAATGGGTAGTGAACAACATCACCCAATATGTATAATAACGGGACCTAGTGAGCAAGTGGTCTACAAATAAATTTCAGACCTGTAATCTGCTATAGAAAAATGAACTAGAGTAGTAATATATATAGATATTGACCAGACCTAGAACCTGGTACAAGGTCAGTGGTTCAAAAGGCAGCTTCAGGGATAACAAGGAGACCTAGAAATGATAATGTGCTAACAGGTTACAAAAACATGCAATGATTATCCTGATAGTAAAACATGCAGATGTAACAAAAGAGAGGGAACAAAGTACAAACTAAAGTCCAAACAAAAAAAACAGCACCACGGGCCTTTAAAAATGGAACACAGTTCTTTAATGAATGAGCCTTGACAAAAAGACCCGACACGGGCCGTGTTTCGGTGACTAGCACCTGCGTCAGGGGTCTACATAGAATACAAAACATAGAAATAATATATTTTTAAAAATTTTTTTAAATATAATGAGTAAAACCAAAGATTAATATTTAGACTCATCAAGCATACATATATAAGCCTATATAAACACCTAAAGCATTTAATATTTTAACATTGCATTTAATATTTTAACATTCTCATATATTATTATATAGTAATTTAAAAATAAATGGATAATTAATCAAAACAAAAATGGTAACTCACCACAGTGATGACGTGGAAAACTTGGGGAATAACTCGAATATATTCCTCTACAATATATTATTCCTTACTTTTGGACAAAAAATTTTTCATATATTAATATTATATGTTTAAAACGCTTATTTTAATTATTTATAATATATTTTATAAAAAGGTCATATTATATAATACTGGCTATAACTAAATTTCATATTCATAAAAGCTTAAACTAACAGGTCAAAAAGAACTATTTTTGAATTTAATACAGTAACTCCTGCAGGACTTAATCTAGAGATAGACTTGTCTGTTTTTCAATGAATATTTAGACAATATGTTGTTTTCTTTCTTTTTAAACATTGGAAGGATGTTCTTTGCAGTTTATTTTAAGGAACATTTATATATGTGACTAATGGATGTATGATATGCTTGGTTTAAAGCATATATTTTTGATTGTTTGATGTCATGTATTTATGAACAAATGTTTCACACATGTACTCATTTAAGTTTAACACCTGATTGCATGGGTATATTCAACATAATATTATGATAAAACTACAGATTTGTAATGCCACTCACGTTTCATTCTAGTTTTTAATGTTTTTCAAGGTTTCAAAAAATGTTGTTCATTAATTTTTTAATTCATTTTAATTCATTTTTTTAATAATCATTTCATATAGTAAATACATTAGAATATATTGGTACATTTAATGATAAAACCATATGTTTGTAGTATTATTTAAGTTTATATTTAGAATTTAATAATTAATTATAAATGCAATTTATAGACTCATAAGGTAGATAATAATGGCACAATATAAACATACAATTATAAGACTGAAGTGCTGTTTAAGCTCAATTTTAGCATTTATAAGCTTTTTTAATGACATAATAAAATAGTATATGAACAGTTAAATTTAAAATATAATTAATAGACAGTAAATAGATTAAAATTAGGGTATGGTAAGTTCATATTTGTTCAGAAAATCTTTTTAAATTTGGTCATTTAATATTTGATAAATATTCAATTTAAGAGTAGATAAAAAATTGGCATATGAACAGTTAATTGAAGACACAATTTATAGATTTGCTAAATAGATTAAAATTGCAATATAGTTAGTCAATTGTTTTGATAATTACTCAATATCCTGTCATTTTATATATATTTTAAACAAATGGATATTTTAACAATGTAGGCTTTAGGACCTAGTAAATGATTCCTGCATATCTGGCAGGTTTTTAGACCCAGTAACCACCTAAATTCATTTGATAGGATAAAGGTTAATGCTTTGTGAAGATCAGGTATTTTCACTTAAGTTAATTAAAAAATGTTTCCACCCTGTGTGACGTGGTATTAAAAGCAGAGCCTTTTGAGAGCACAGCTTTTCATCCATTTTGATACAGAAAGTGAAAGTGCCTTGGCGCTTTGTAGCTTTTACTACATGAGACGTGGGGGTAAGTTTTTGTCATGACAATAAATTGTAGGAAGTTTCTAAGTTAGGCACTATAGTATTTGCTGCCTCATGATTTGACAACTTTTATCAATTGCACAATCCTCTTGGTAATGTCTGTGGCATTATGGTTTGTTATACTTATTGAAACCCTTCTGTTTGGCAATACAGTCTGAGGTATACAGATTTTTTTCTTTTGACACTTGAGTTAAAATGAGAGTCAGTATTTTATTGCTTATGAAAATCATTTTTGCTATGTTCTAAAAGAAATATTGAAGACATTTTATTAAATGAATGCTGATGTGAGAAACATATGTATGTGAACAAAAGCCCTGTTAACCCTTTGTCACTATTTAAGATGCCATTTGTATAATTAATTGTGATTGGCAGATAACAAAATAAATGCAAATTTTAAAGGTATTTTGTCACTACCTAAAATACCATTAGCAGTTACAAATAAAATTTACATAATTAATTGTAATTGGCAGATAACGAAACAAATATACCCAGAGCTCCAAAAGATAATAGAAGCCCTGTTAATGCTATAATATATGTGTGTATGTGTGTGTGTGTATATGTACACATATACATATAGTGACAAAATGTTGTCTTTTTAAAATTAAGATCAATTAATGCCACTAGATATTATAGTTTTGGTTTTTTATATTTGAAGATGTATATATTTATTCATTTCCGTGCTGATTTGAATTTTTTTGAAGGTTTATGATATTATCAGTGTAATGTTTGAAATTTATTGTATATTTTAAAATGTTTTAAAAAAATTATTTTTGACCTGTTAGTTTAAGCTTTTATGAATATGAAATTTAGTTATAGCCAGTATTATATAATATGACCTTTTTATAAAATATATTATAAATAATTAAAATAAGCGTTTTAAACATATAATATTAATATATGAAAAATTTTTTGTCCAAAAGTAAGGAATAATATATTGTAGAGGAATATATTCGAGTTATTCCCCAAGTTTTCCACGTCATCACTGTGGTGTTACCATTTTTGTTTTGATTAATTATCCATTTATTTTTAAATTACTATATAATAATATATGAGAATGTTAAAATATTAAATGCAATGTTAAAATATTAAATGCTTTAGGTGTTTATATAGGCTTATATATGTATGCTTGATGAGTATAAATATTAACCTTTGGTTTTACTCATTATATTTTAAAAAAAATGTTTTAAAATATATTATTTCTATGTTTTGTATTCTATGTAGACCCCTGACGCAGGTGCTAGTCACCGAAACACGGCCCGTGTCGGGTCTTTTTGTCAAGGCTCATTCATTAAAGAACTGTGTTCCATTTTTAAAGGCCCGTGGTGCTGTTTTTTTTGTTTGGACTTTAGTTTGTACTTTGTTCCCTCTCTTTTGTTACATACTAATAAAAGTACCTCATGAAAGACTCAAGAGGAAATTGGAAAGTCATGGGATAGGAGGTATCTCCTATTATGGATTAAAAACTGGTTAAAAGATAGAAAACAGAGAGTAGAGTTAACTGATCAGTATTCTCAATGTGCTGTGTCCGCTGGTTTATTAACTGGTAGACCTGCCATCCAAATGGCAGATGACAAGTGCAAAGTGATACATATGTGAAAAAGGAACCCGAACTATAGCAAATAGAATGATAGGTATTATTAGGAAAGGAATGGAAGCCAAAAATGAGGATGTTATAATGCCTTTGTTTCACTTCACTTTCGAATATTGCGTGCAATTCTGGTCACTGCATCTCAAAAAAGATATAGTGGAATTAGAGAAGGGTAGATGTGAATCACTTGTTTACTCTTTCCAAAAAATACTGGACTTGGGGGCACACAATAAAGCTACAAAGTAGTAAATTGAAAATGATTCAGAGAAAAAGTTTCTTCACTCAACGTGTAATTAAACTCTGGAATTCGTTGCGAGAGAATGTAGTAACAGCACTTAGCATGGTTTTACAAAGGTTTGGGTGGCTTCCTACAAGAAGTTCATAGATCATTATTAAAATGGACTTGGGGAAATCCACTGCTTATTTCTAGGATAAACAGCATAAAATATATTGTACTGTTTTGGGATCTTGCCAGGTACTTGTGACCTGGATTGGCCACTGTTGGAAACAGGATGCTGGGCTTGATGGACCTTCGGTAAGCCAGTATGGTATCACTTTTGTACTTATGTCTTGTTTCATCTCTACAATTTGTCAGTGTGCATTCAGTTTGTTTGGGCTCTTTCACATGTTTTGATGTTTTTTTCTGATTAGTTCATATGTTGTTAATAAAATAAAATACAACACATGCAGCCTTTTAACATACATTAATCAGTTTCCTGTGTAGGAACCCATAGGTAAGTACACATTACACTGATTTAACGCACACTATACAGTACTTTTGAAGAACTGTTAACTAACCAACTACATAATGATGCATAGGGATAAAATTACTCCTAACTGTAGAATGTTAGGAATTATTCAGAAAGTGATGTAGAAAAAAATACAAAATATTATTTGTCTTTTTTTCATTCTGTGTGGAAACTGTATATCTTCAGTACTGACTGCATGTCTGGTTGCCCATCTCAGAACTGATAGAAAGAGAATGACTAGATCCAATAGTGGATTTGATTGAACTTTGATCTAATCCACATCTTATGAAAGAGAAGAGAGAAATCGGAATCAACACATTGCTCTGATAACCTTTCCTCTATACAGAGATCCTTCTACTACTACTACTATTTAGCATTTCTATAGCGCTACAAGGCATACGCAGCGCTCCACAAACATACAAGAAAGACAGTCCCTGCTCAAAGAGCTTACAATCTAATAGACAAAAATAAAGTAAGCAAATCAAATCAATTAATGTGTACAGGAAGGAGGAGAGGAGGGTAGGTGGAGGAGAGTGGTTACAAGTGGTTACGAGTCAAAAGCAATGTTAAAGAGGTGGGCTTTCAGTCTAGATTTAAAGGGCTCAGGAAGTTTATTCCAGGCGTAGGGTGCAGCGAGACAGAAAGCGCGAAGTCTGGAGTTGGCAGTAGTGGAGAAGGGAACAGATAAGAAGGATTTATCCATGGAGCGGAGTGCACGGGAAGGGGTGTAGGGAAGGACGAGTGTGGAGAGATACTGGGGAGCAGCAGAGTGAGTACATTTATAGGTTAGTAGAAGAAGTTTGAACAGGATGCGAAAATGGATAGGGAGCCAGTGAAGCGACTTGAGGAGAGGGGTAGTATGAGTAAAGCGACCCTGGCGGAAGACGAGACGGGAAGCAGAGTTTTGAACCAATTGGAGAGGGGAGAGGTGACTAAGTGGGAGGCCAGCAAGAAGCAGATTGCAGTAGTCTAAGCGAGAGGTGACAAGGGTGTGGATGAGGGTTTTGGTAGAGTGTTCGGAAAGAAAGGGGCGGATTTTACGGATGTTGTAAAGAAAGAAATGACAGGTCTTGGTGGTCTGCTGGATATGAGCAGAGAAGGAGAGAGAAGAGTCAAAGATTACCCCCAAGGTTTCGAGCTGAGGAGACAGGGAGAATGAGAGCCCCATCAACAGAAATAGAAAACGGGGGGAGTGGGAAGGTGGGTTTGGGGGGGAAAAATGAGAAGCTCGGTTTTGGTCATGTTTAATTTCAGGTGGCGTTGAGACATCCAGACAGCAATGTCAAATAAGCACGCTGAAACTTTGGTTTGGATGCAAGGTGAGATATCAGGGGTAGAAAGGTAGATTTGGGAGTCATCAGCATAGAGATGGTAGGAAAAGCCATGGGATGAGATTAATGAACCAAGGGAAGAAGTGTAGATAGAAAAGAGGAGGGGACCAAGAACAGAACCCTGAGGTACGCCGACAGGCAGAGGGATAGAAGTAGAAGAGGAGCCACCAGAGTGAACACTAAAGGTGCGGAGGGAGAGGTAGGAAGAGAACCAGGAAAGGACAGAGCCCTGGAATCCAAGTGAGGACAGGGTATCGAGAAGTATGCTGTGATCGACAGTGTCAAAAGCAGCGGAAAGATCAAGAAGAATGAGGATGGAATATTGACCTCTGGATTTAGCCAGTAATAGGTCATTGAAGACTTTAGTAAGTGCAGTTTCGGTTGAGTGGAGAGGGCGAAAACCAGATTGTAGTGGGTCGAGAATAGCATGTGAGGAGAGAAAATCAAGGCAGCGGCGGTGAACAGCACGCTCTAGTAATTTGGAGAGAAATGGAAGGAGGGAGATGGGTCGGTAATTAGAGGGACAAGTAGGGTCGAGTGAAGGCTTCTTAAGGAGAGGTGTGACCACAGCATGTTTAAAGGCAGCAGGGACAGTCGCAGTGGAAAGTTAGAGGTTGAGAATGTGACAGATAAAAGGAATAAGAGCAGGAGAGATGGTATTAAGAAGGTGGGTGGGAATGGGATCAGAGGAACAGGTGGTACATTTTGAGGAAGAAAGGAGAAGTGTAGTTTCCTCTATAGTAACTTCAGGAAAGGAGGAAAGGGAATGAGGGGAAGGAGAGAGAGGGGAACGGACTAGTGGAGGGAGAGGTGGCGAGGTAGAGAATTCAAGGTTTATCTTTTGAACCTTGTAATGAAAGAATTCAGCAAGGGTCTGAGGAGATAATGAAGGGGGAGTTGGGGGAGGGGGCATCTTGAGGAGAGAGTTCAATGTGGTCAAGAGAAGTCGAGGGTTAGAGCCAAGAGAGTTAGTCAGTTGGATATAATAATCCTGTTTGTCGCGAAAAAGAGCAGATTGGAAGGAGGTCAGCATGAACTTAAAGTGTAAGAAATCAGCAAGGGCCCGAGATTTCCGCCAGAGGCGTTCGGCGGAGCGGGTACAGGAACGTAGGTAGCGGATATTAGAAGTCAGCCAAGGTTGGGGTTTTGTACGCCTTATAGGGCGGGTCATCAAAGGTGCAAGAGTGTCTAAGGCAGATGATAGAATATTGTTGTAAGAAGAAACAGCCTCGTTGACAGACGTGGATGGTGCCACAGTCGAGAAGAGGTTTGAAACATGGGAGGATAGAGATGAAGGGTCAATACCATGAAGATTCCTAGATAATGGGAGGGAGGAGATTTAAGTGTGAAAGTTATAAGATGGTGATCAGAGAGGGGAAGATCAGAGGCAAGGAAACTAGAGGGTGAACAGTTAGAGGAGAAGATAAAGATCAAGACTTTGACCATTTTGATGTGTGGGGGAGGTGGAGCATAGTTGGAGATTAAAGGAGGATGTTAAAGCGAGTAACTTGGAAATATAAGAGTTAGAAGGATCATTAGCAGGAATATTAAAGTTACCAAGGATGAGAGAGGGGGAGGAAGGATAATGGAAGAAGGCAAGCCAGGCATCAAAGTCACTGAGAAAGGATGAAAGGGACTTATCAGGGGGACGATAAATGACCGCTATTCGAAGAGGCAGAGGAGAGAAAAGGCGGATAGAGTGGACTTCAAAGGAGGAAAAACAGTGAGATTGAGGTGGAAGAAGGGGTTGAAATCTGGAGGAGGGAGAGAGAAGTAGTCCAACACCGCCCCCACGACCAGCAGGGCGAGGAGTATGTGAAAAAAGATAACCGCCATGGCAGAGGGCTGCGACTGAAGCAGAGTCATCAGGACAGAGCCAGGTTTCTGTTATGGCGAGCAGATGGAGGTGACGTGAGATAAAGAGGTGCAGGATATAGGGGAGTTTGTTACAGATAGAGCGGGCATTCCATAGGGCGCAAGAGAAGGGCAGAGAAGAGGAGGGGAGTAGAGGAATAGAGATGAGGTTAGAGAGGTCGTGGTGAGATCTGTAGAGTTAGGATAATAGTTGGTGAGGAGGGCCAGGATTGGGATTGATGTCACCGGCTGAGAGTAAGAGAAGGAGTAAAAGAGAGCGGAGGAGAGTAGGAGAGGTGTGACCATGAAGGCGTCGAAGGCGAGAGGTATTTAGGTGGAATGGGGAAGGTAAAATGGAGGGAAGAAAGAGACGTAGATTAAAAGCCAAGAGAGAGGAAGAGGGTAGGAGAGAAGGTGAGGTGATGAAGTCGATGGATGGGCAGTGAGTTCCTGTAGCGGACAGAGAGGTAGGGGGTGAGGGAAAAGATTAGGAAGGGACAGGGCTAGGAAGAGAATGTGAATAGGGGCCATAAATGACTGAGGTACTTTAGCAACTGGGAAGAAGATTAGATGTAAAGAGAAAAAATGCCCCGTGCGCCGTTAGGTGCGCGGCACCTAGAGCGGAGGCCCTGAGTGGATCGGAGTGGACCTGGGCGTCACCCCGGAGAAGGCTATAAGGATATGCAGATGAGCTGCAAGTCCTCCATAGCACCTGAAAGGCAGCTGGTGGTAGAGCTGGGCACCTCTCAGCTGAGGAAAGGCTTACCAGGGGTTAGGCCGAAGCCAGCATTCCTCCCCCTGAGGGTCGCCTGTACAAAGTCCTACAGTTCTTGATTTTTTCAGATTTTATCCACTTTTAAGAGGTGACTATACCTGGGAGGCTGGAAAGTGTCAGGGTGATCAGCAGAAAAGTTACAGCTCCCTCCATGATCTAGCTCAGGAAGTCTTTCTCTCTTGTCTCTGAGTCTTCAGATTCTACTCTGGATCTGCGAACTGTGATCTATATATACTGGAAGAGTCACTCCACCCTCACTGGAGGAAGAAATCGGAGGAAGACAGAGATTGGTTCGCGTCTAGAATCCTCCCTCTCTCAATTCAAATTATTTGAAAGAGCCAATCGAGGGGCTCGTATGGGAATTTAAATGGAACGTTGTGTCTTGACGTCACACGCTCTGAATTGAGAGAGGGAGGATTCTAGACGCGAACCTGCCCGGGGTTTGTGTCCACTATTGGAGTTTCAAGTTGAAAATTGTTTTGTAAGTAATGAAGTTTTGAATATGAAAGGTTTCTAAGAAACAGCTGGCCGGAACTGTATTATCATAAAAGATGGCTGACCATTTTTTTTTCGATAATACGGTTTAGCCCGGCCAAATGGCTTGGTTTTCGCCGGGTTTGAGATGGCCAGGTTTGTTTTTCAGTGATAATGGAAAAAAATACCGGCGATCTCCAACCCGGCGAAATCCAAGGAGGAGCCAGCATTTGTAGCGCACTGGTCCCCCAGGACACCAACTGGGCACCCTAGACATGTGGGTACAGTGGGTTTTGGAGGGCTCCCATTACCAGCACAAGTGTTACAGGTGGGGGGGGGGGGGGGGATGGGTCTGGGTCCGCCTGCCTTAAGTGCACTGCGGTACCCACTAAAAGTGCTCGAGGGACAGGACTTGTTGCTGCTGTATAAGCTTGCCACACCAGTTGACACCTGAAGACTAATCTCTTTGAAAAAGTCCTTTATTTGAATAAGCACCTTTACTCACAGTTAACTGCAGAGCAGAGGTTGTGCCCCACTGGCAAAGAGTCTCCCTGGTACTGAGATTAGCAGAAGGTCAGAGCTGGCAGAATGTTGTACAATGCCCTCTTTCAGCCACATTCAAGGTAATAACTAAGTTCTCTAACGTGGCTAACACATGAAAGGGATCAAAAACTGGCTTACAAAAATGGCCACTACCTCATGGACTACCGGAAACAAAACAGGGCACGCTCTGACCCAGTTAGCAGGGGGAAAAGCAGCATGGGAGTACAGCCCAGTACCCTACACCCACCACAATGCATTGCTGATGTGACTCTGCAGTGCACCTAACAGAAAAGGTGTCACACTCACAAGCAGGGAAAGGCTGTCGGAGGATAGACCACATTCTGCTGTCATGGAGGTGGCTACAGCATTTGAGGCTGACATACAGGCTGGCAAAAAAGGTTTTTAATTTTATTTTTTTAGTGTGGGAGGGGGTTGATGACCACTGGGGGAGTATGGAGAGGTCATCCCCAATTCCCTCCAGTGGTCATCTGGTCAGTTGGGGAACCTTTTTGAGGCTTGGTCA
This sequence comes from Microcaecilia unicolor, assembly GCF_901765095.1. Classification (NCBI taxonomy): domain Eukaryota; kingdom Metazoa; phylum Chordata; class Amphibia; order Gymnophiona; family Siphonopidae; genus Microcaecilia; species Microcaecilia unicolor. The sequence goes on along the minus strand of NW_021963593.1, from coordinate 388,602 downwards.
TGAAAATAAAAGGACCAAGTAAACCCGGCAAAATACTGCTTATAGCCGGGTTTTGTTTTTCCATTATCGGCGAAGGCTGGCCATCTGGTAGCCACGCCTACCTTCTGTATTTTATATGTGATCTTTTATATGTTACTGGTGTCCACTAGATATTCACATGTTTTTAATTTATTCTGATCATAACACGTTGGACGTACTCGTGTATAAATATACTGGTAATATGTTTGACAATTACATCCGGTGCCATTTTTGTCTTCCACAATTGGTTTCGCTTAGCCGGTGACACGCCCCTTTGAACTTTCGCCGGCTAGGCGACGGGAAAGCGGCGATGCTGTCAAAAAAGCAGCTTTCGATTATACCGATTTCGCCGCTTTTCCGAGATCGCCGGCCATCTCCCGATTTATGTCGGGAAATGGCCGGCAATCACTTTTGATTATAAGCTGGTTTCTAACATAGTAGATGATGGCAGAAAAAGACCTGCACGGTCCATCCAGTCTGCCCAACAAGAATGTTGGGCAGACTGTTGCCTTTCTGATGGTCATTCGAAACTCTGCCAGAGTTAAAGGGAGTTCTGTCTGAGCTGGCGAGAATGAAGAGTATTTGTGGATTAACAATGGAATTTTAAGTCACACGCATGGGCACGTTTATGTCCCCAAGGGAAGTGACCGTAATATCTTAGATTATAGTATTGATATATTTCATCTGGGTCATATGTATGTATGGTTATTTATCAGCTGTGTTTACATTTATGTGAATATGTGGTATCGTTGTTTTAGATCAGAAGGGTGAATAATAATATATGTGTACACCTACATAAAGGGTAGTCTGTATCTATGCCAAATTTTGTTCAATGTATTGAGTTGTAGACATTTGAAATACTCAGCTGTTTTAGTTGTATGTACCTACACTACAAGGAGGCGGAACATTTAATGTGCTATGATGGTTCCATCTGTGACAATACCACATATTCCTCTGGGCATATAATGGTTGTAATGGGTACGGACTGAGCACATTTATAACACATTTAAAGAGATAGGTAAGAAAAGGAGAATAGGTAATGGTGACAAGTTGCACAGATGATTGAATTTGACCTAAGGAATATTAGTTGTAGTTAAAATTTAATGCCAAGAAGTGCAGAGTGATTCATTTGGGGTGTATAAACCCAAAAGAAAGATACCGAATAGGAGGGGAGAGATTAGCAAGCTGGACTCAGGAGAGAGACCTTGGGGTGTTGGTGTTGAGACGATATAAAGATGAAGAAACAATGTGACAAGGCGACGGCCATGGCTAGAAAGATGCTAGGCTGCATAGAGAGGGGTATAACCAACAGAAGAAAGGAGGTGTTGATGCTCCTCTACAAGTCGTTGGTGAGGCCCCACTTGGAGTATTGTGTTCAGTTTTGGAGGCCGAATCTGGTTAAAGATGTAGAAAGCCTGGAAGCGGTGCAAAGAAAAGCTACAAAAATGGTACGAGATTTGAATTGCAAACCATACGAGGAGAGAATTGCCGACCTGAACATGTATACCTTGGAAGAAAGGAGAAACAGGGATGACATGATACAGACAAACAAATTTTGAAAGGTTTAAATCTGCATATGAACCTTTTCCTGAGACGGAAAGGTAGTAGCACTAGAGGACATGAATTGAGGTTGCAGGGGGGCATTTTTACCTCTGTAATTGCCTATTGCTCATGTTCGATCTATTCTTACTGTACACAGCCTAGAGTGAATTCCTTCAAAAAGGCAGTAAAAAAATCATAATAAATAAATAAAAATAATAGTAACTAAACAATAAGAAATATAAATAAAATAGAATACCAAACAAAAATCTATTGACTATGCTAGGTCACAATGCATATAAAAAATCAATTGTGGAAGACAAAAATGGCACCAAATGTAACTGTCAATCATATTACCAGTATATTTATACACGAGTACTTTCAACGTGTTATGATCAGAATAAATTAAAAACATGTGAATATCTAGTGGACACCAGTAACATATAAAAGATCACATATAAAATACAGAAAGGGGACACACACCTAATAAAAAGCAAAAGAGTGTTTCCCCTTAATTAGCAAATCTACATACAAGACAGTCTAAAAAGTTAAAAACAAAATAAAAATTCTAAAATGACTGCTAACCATATTAAATAAAAAAAAAGAGCAGACAGCGCATACAAGTAGCAGCTCTTGAACACGGAAAAACAGCATGAATACTGATCAGCAGTTCTCTCTTTCTCACTATGGCTGAGCAGGGTCTGCCATCTTGAATTAGGCTGGTGCTGTCACGTATTTCAAAGCAGGAACTAGATTTGTGAGCCCTTGGGCCACTGCCGAGGAGCGGCAGCGGCAGGCAAAACCACCCCCATACCAGGGACAGGGCAGAACAGGACTGGAACCCCGGACTGGAGTTGCAGCTAAGGCAAGCAGACTGGAACAGGCAGAACAGGAACTGCTTCACCTGCGCTTGACCATCGTTCCCCAGGAGTTGAGCCCCTGGGTGCAGGCGGCCGGCAGGACTTACTGGACAAGGCAGGACTAAAAGCTGCAAACGCAGCCCCTAAACAGAAACACAAACACTGACAAACAAAAGACAGAACTGAAAGCTGCCAGGCAGCCACTAAACAAGAAACACAGAGAACCCAGAACTAGACACAGAAATACAAACAAGAATCAAGACTAGGACAGTACAATCTAAGCTACACAAAGACTAAACTAGAATCAGGCAGGGAACTAGAACAAGAAACTAAACTAGGCAGAAGTGCAACAAGCACCAACATACCAGGGCCTTAGGTGATGCAAAGGCAAAGCAGAGAGTTTCCAAATGGCTAATAAGCCCATCAACAGTTGAGGCTCAGCTGCAGCAATCACCAGGCAGCTACGGGTGCTGTGCAGGCTCAAACAAAACAAGCAAGCCTGGCCGCCCGGAAGATCCGGACCGGACTGGGCTGAAATCTGGAACGGGTGACAGTAACCAGACAGTCCATTGCGGCCACCAGGTCTGGCCACCAGGTGGCCAGAAGAAGGAGAGCAAGAAACATGGGCACAACCGTGACAGTTGCCTTATACTCTCTATGTAAAGGTTAAAGGTTATAGAACACTTGTAAAATTTAAATTCGTTAGTTAATCATAAAAAAGTATACATCTTTACGCTACCTACCTATAGAAATAATTCCGAGTTCTGGTTATTTATTGAAGGATGTCACATGGAAATTCAGGATTTCAGTTGACGCACCTTCTTGAAGCACTTGTCAGGGCAGACTTCTTTGTTGAAGGATGTCAGTGACAGTGGCTGTCTATTGCTGCATCCGTTTAGGTCCCAGGAGAAGGGCACAATCTAAGCATAGGACGTAAGGCACATTATGTTTTTCTTCATTGCAGGATGTTGCATCACCCTTTGGCGACTGCCTATTTGCATAATCCTATAGTCCAAGAAATGGAACAAAGGAACAATTCAAACATAGGACTTAATGGCACTTTATGGTCTCCCTGGTCGGGATATTTTCTTGTTTATTCATAGAAATATTTAATATCCACATAATCTAGTGCAGTTACCTTTGCAAGTGAAGGACTTATGTCGCCTTATTGTTGGTTTCGTCGGGGTGGAGGGCTCAGAGAGGTAGCAACTGCGGTTGAGGGGGACTTTAAGAAAATAACTGGAGTATTCCAGCTTTTCTCCCAGCCATCATTACTTAGGTTAGTTATTTTGTCTGGAGAATCCAAGAGGGTCATCCACCTTTTCTCTTTACTACCATGACATCATTTCCATAAGAGCTGTTTTAACTTGGCTACTATGAAATATTGTGCCCAACATGAAGAGCTAATAGCGCCCCCCTAGGAGCTGTGTGACTCTAAATGCTATACACCCTAACAAAATGCTCTATATTCAGATTGATTTATGTATTTAATTGCTAGATATCATAATTGTTGCATGAATGTACAGTAGAATGCTGAGGGTGGTCCGGATAATCATAAATCAGGATAAAGAAAACAAGATTACAACATTACATATTAAACATTAGTTTTATTTTCATCAATATGTTTGCAGAAAAAAGTATAAAATGCAGTACTTCTATTCAAAAAGTACTATTTTAGTGCAGTGCTGTATTTCTTGTACATTCTGCATATACACTACTGTACACTAAAAAAGGAAGTAATTCTTAATTGCTTCAAGGCCGATTGTCATTTCTCTGCTGCAAGATCATGTAGTCTTTTTAGAAAAAGGATCTGGATTGACAAAATTCCTCATGAGAGACTCCTGTCATGGGATAGGAGGAAATGTCCTTCTCTTGATTATTTGACAGAAAACAGAGTATAGGGTTAAATGGTCATTTTTCTCACGTGGAGGATGGTGAATACTTGCATGCCTCAAGGATCTGTGCTATTTAACATATTTATAAATGATCTGGAAATCAGATCGATGAGTGAGTTAATTACATTTACAAATGACACAAAGCTGCCCAAACACATGCGGATTACAGGAAGACCTTAGGAAATTGGGAAGAATAGTCCAAATCAAAGTTACCTGATGCTAGGGTTCACCTTAGCAATCAGCACTCAAGAAAATGATCTAGGTGTCATTGTAGACAATACGCTGAAGTCTTCTGACCAGTGTGTGGCAGTGGTCATAAAGCAAACAGGATACTACAAAGTAATAGGAAAATGATGCAAAATAAGAATATTATAATGCCTCTGTATCACTCCATGGTGCAAACTCACCTTGAGTAATGCGTTCGATTCTGCTCACAATATCCCCCCAAAATATATTACTGAATAAGAAAAGGATAAAAAAAGAACAACCAAAATGATAAAGGGGATGGAACTCATCTCATACACTTGTGACCTGGATTGGTCACTGTTGGAAGCAGGATACTGAACTAGATTGACCATTGGTCTGATAGAGTATTGCTATACTTATGCTCTTAAGATATTCTGAAAAACAAAAGGACTGGCCATATAGATAGATGTGAATAAATGGGGCACATCCAGCACGTATTTGTTAGATTATTTTTAGAGATGTTATTAAGCATATCCAGCAGACTGATCATGGATCATCTTTGACACACTCTCGATCGACAACATCTCCCAATTGCTTGGAAGATACGCCAAGTCGCAATGCAAACTAGACATCTGCCCTACTAACCTTATAAGACCTGCCCCCCTACAACTCAAAACAGACCTCACGAGGCACCTGAACTACGTGCTACAAAATGGCCTCTTCCCAAAGGATAAAGGAAGCATTCTACTTACACCTTTACCTTTAGATGCAAAGAAAAGTACAAATGACCTAACCAACTATCGCCCAGTAACATCTATCCCACTGATAACCAAACTTATGGAAGGCGTAGTGATGAAACAACTCACTAACTACCTAAATAAATACTCAATTCTTCACGAATCTCAATCAGGATTTCAGTCAAATCACAGCACTGAAACAGTACTAGTGACTGTAATGAATACATTTAAACAAACAATTGCAACTGGCAATAACATACTTCTCCTACAATTCGACATGTCCAATGCCTTCGACATGGTCAACCATGGAATATTACTACATATCCTAGAATACATTGGAGTTGGAGGTAACGTTCTTAACTGGTTTAAAGGATTCCTGACCACAAGATCATACCAAGTAATAACGAACGCGGACATATCAGCCCCATGGACACCTGACTTTGGAGTCCCCCAAGGATCCCCCCTCTCTCCAACCCTCTTCAACCTAATGATGATACCCTTAGCCAAGCTACTATCCAATCAAAACCTCAATCCCTACATATATTCAGATGATGTCACGATCTATATCCCATTCAAACATGATCTAAAGGAAATCACCAACGAGATCAACCAAAGTTTCCAAATCATGCGCTCCTGGGCGGATGCATTCCAGCTAAAATTAACGCAGAAAAAACTCAATGTCTTATACTCACCTCACAACATAATACAACTAAATTTACCACCATAACCACACCAATCTTTTCCCTTCCCCTCTCAAACAATCTGAAAATTCTTGGAGTTACCATCGACCAAAATCTCACACTCGAAACCCATGTGAAGAATACAACTAAGAAGATGTTCCACTCCATGTGTAAACTTAAAAGAGTAAAACCTTTCTTCCCAAGATCCATTTTTCGCAACCTGGTACAGTCAATGGTGCTAAGTCACTTGGACTATTGCAACGCACTCTACGCTGGCTGCAAAGAACAGACTATCAAGAAACTTCAAACAGCCCAGAACACCGCAGCCAGACTCATATTTGGAAAAACAAAATATGAAACTGCAAAACCTCTAAGAGAGAAACTTCACTGGCTCCCACTTAAAGAACGTACCGCGTTCAAGATCTGCATGATTGTTCATAAAATCATTGACGGCGATGCCCCGACCTACATGCTAGACCTCGTGGACCTCCCTCCCAGAAATGCTAAAAGATCAGCTCGCATATTTCTTAATTTACACTTCCCCAGCTGCAAAGGATTAAAATACAAACTAACACATGCAAGCAGCTTTTCCTATATGAGCACGCAGCTGTGGAATGCACTACCAACTAACTTGAAAACAATTAATGAAATAACTAACTTTCACAAATCTCTGAAAACCTATCTATTCAACAAGGTTCTGTACTGGGACTGGTGCATTTTATTACAGTAATTAGTAACATAGTAAACGTCCATTTTTTCGAAAATACAGTTCGGCCTGCCCCTTCACGGACCCGTTCTCGGAGATAAACGCCCATGGAGATAGGCATTTCCATTCGATTATGCCCCTCGTGTACGTGTCCTTCTGTCTGTCCTACCCTTATCCTTATTAGTCCTGTCTGTCTGTCCTGATTTAGATTGTAAGCTCTTTTGAGCAGGGACTGTCTTTTCTTCATGTTCAATTGTAAAGCGCTGAGTATGACTGGTAGCGCTATAGAAATGATTTATAGTAGTAGTAGCATAAGAATATCTAGCTCAAAGCTATAATTTGTGGGCTTCGTGTATTAGATAAGTGTCCCTTTACATTATTTACCAATCCCCCATATTTAATATTTCTTGGGATGATTACCTCTGCATATGGGACAGATAGCACTTACTCCTATGCCCAAATCAAAAGGTTTAGATGTATCATCATTGTACAACATTAGGCCAAGAGTTGGCATTCCTTTATTCACTGCAGGTTTATTCATCAGTGCATGCTTTTGCCATCTGCACATGATCCTGTCTGACTCAATTTATTCTAATTAAGTCTTATGCTTGACTTACTTAATTTACAGATGAGGATAATGGATATACCGTGCAGATCTTTATCTGCCTTGATCTATTACTACTACTACTTAACATTTCTAAAGCGCTACCAGGGTTACGCAGCACTGTACAATTTAACACAGAGGACAGTCCCTGCTTGAAGGAGCTTACAATCTAAAGGACAAAAAGTGCAGTCAAACAAGATTGGGGCAGTCTAGATTTCCTGAATAATACATAATAGATGTATAATGGTTAGGTGCCGAAAGAGACATTGAAGAGGTGGGCTTTGAGCAAGGATTTGAAGATGGGCAGGGAAGGGGCTTTTCTAATTCCACTATATCATTTTTGAGATGTGGTGACCAGAATTGCACACAATATTCGAGGTGCGGTTGCACCGTGGAGTAAAACAAATGCATTATAACATCCTCATTTTTGTTTTCCATTCCTCTCCTAATAATACCTATCATTCTATTTGCTATAGTTCGGGTTCCTTTTTCACATATGCATCACTTTGCACTTGTCATCTGCCATTTGGATGGCAGGTCTACCAGTTAAAAAAGCAGCGGACACAGCACATTGAGAATACTGATCAGTTAACTCTACTCTCTGTTTCTATCTTTTAACCAGTTTTTAATCCATAATAGGAGCTACCTCCTATCCCATGACTTTCCAATTTCCTCTTGAGTCTTTCATGACGTACTTTTATTAGTTAATTATACAAACCAGGGTATAATATCATGGAGATAATACCAGTGAAAGGATTGGCCCAAAAGTGTACTGAAATATATTTTTGTGTTAATATATGGAAATCATAAGGAAGTTCTCAGAGTATAAAATTACCCAAGCGAGGCTACACCGAAGTGATTTACGTCTCTAAGGGTGGACAAGCTTCTCGATCATAGAACTTCTCTTTGAATCTTTTCAATTTATATAAGCAAATGTACACCTGTGCTCTTAATTAATTTCAATTAATAAAGTGAAATAAATGTTCACCTTCCTCAAAACTAAAGAACTAGTGGGTCAATCCTATCACTTACTCCAACTACCTCGAAACTCTCTTAATCTAAACAATGAACCATACTCTTTCACTGTTTTCTATAATATAATAAATCCAGGCACTTAACGTTATATGGTCAGAGATGCCACGTCCACACTGGGTTCAGTCCATGTCCGTATACGATTGCCAGCTCTATCACGCGGCTTGCCATACTGCTCTCCAATTATGTTAACTCGCTGTTGGACGAATCCTGTTGGAACTGTGGCAAGCTATTCAACATGACAAGAAGGATGTTGTAATACTTTAGGAAGAGAGGTGCAGACTGTCAGAGTTGTAGCTTACAGTGTTATTCAAGCAAATTGTGATATTTAAATATTATTTTTCCTCTTTCTAGGTTTAGAGAGTCTGAGTGTCTGTGCAGTGACTCATGAGGTAGATATAAATTTAGATAACCCCATACGTCTAAGGACTCCTCGGATACTAAATCTCCCCATCTTCACACCCCCAACACTCGAATTATTACTCACTCCACATTCTCAAACCCTCCCAGGCACCATCTATGTGAGGATTCCTATGACTTTTGACTCTTCTTTTTATTCTTTACAGATTATTTGTATAGACTTGATGTTGGACAATTTATGTGTACCTAGGTAAGATTATAAGAATATTTTGAACATAAGAACATAAGCATTGCTGTACTGGGACAGACTGAAGGTCCATCAAGACCAGTATCCTGTTTCCAACAGTGGCCAATCCAAGTCACAAGTACCTGGCAAGATCCCAGAAGAGCAAAACGAATTTTATTCTGCTTATCCTAGAATATGCTTTGGATTTTCCCAAGTCCATCTTAATATTAGCTTATTGATTCTTTTTTAGGAAACTATCCAAAACATTTATAAACCCTGCTAAGCTAACTGCTTTTACCCTAGAAACAAATTCCAGAGTTTAATTACACATTGAGTGAAGAAATATCTTCTATGATTCTTTTTAAATTTACTACTTAGTAGCTATATTGCATGCCCCCTAGTCCTAATATTTTTGGAAAGAGTAAACGAGCACTTCACCTCTACCCATTCCACTCCACTCAGTATTTTATAAACTTGTATCATATCTCCCCTCAGATTTGAAGGCTTAATAAAGAACCCTAAATGTGACACTCTCCAGGAAATCGTGGACAATACATGTAGAATATGTGTCTCTATAAAGTAAGCACATCTGTCAGACACTTGTATTGTCCCTACCCTAACCTCTTTTTTGATTCTGTTTCTTCACCACTTTTTCTCTCCTTTCTTCTCTGCACCTTTATCCCTTCCAATTGCCTCTCCTCTCTACTCACCTCATCTCCCTGCAGTACCCCACTTCAGCCCCCTTATCCAATCCTCAGGTCTGCAGTTATCTTCTCCTTCTCCCAGACTCCACATCGGATCCAACTAACTCCCACTCCTGCCTGAATAATTTTTAAAATTATTTGTTTAGTCTATCAAGTGCTGTATGGGAATTATGAACTGTTAAGTCAGTTCTTTTCACATTTACTTTAAATAATTCTGTCAGAATGCAAGAAAATTTAGTACTGAGGTACCCGGTTTTTGGAAATATAAGATTTAAACATCAGGTTGATGCTACTACTGAATAGAACTCTTTACCAAAGTTAGGTAACTATGCATGGTTGTATAAGAAACTGAAGACCTTTTGTTAATCTTACTGTTCTGTTCTTTCCTGCTTCTGTGCAACTTCTTGTATTGTAAACTGCCTAGAATATCATGTTGGGATTTGTGTGGTATATAAACTTGACATTAGATTATATTAGATCTGCCACCATCGGCCCTTTTCTCCCATCCTCAACCCTAGCATCAGACCCTCTACCACCCTATCAAATGCAATCATCAGTTTCCTTTTCTCTCTCTCCTTCCCTCTATCCAGCATCTCTCCTCTGTTGGCTCAGCAGCTCCCCTCTGTCCCCCTCAGTCCAGCATCTCCTTTTCTTAACACTCCCTCAGCAGTAAAAAGAACAGTGTTGTGCTTTCAGGTCTCACATCTAAGTGCACGGCAAGTTTCCTATCAGGTCCTGCCCACAAGGCAACAGGAAGCATGCATCCATGGCCGGTCTTAGCAATAGGGGGGGGCCCTATGCAGACCCCTACCAGCGCCCACCACCATAAGCTATTATCAGAGTGTAAAAGGAGGTTCAAAGCTCGCGGAACCCCACCTCTACCCATACTTTGATGTGCATCTACCACATTTCAGTAGAGAGTGGCATACAGCAGCAGCGATTTTCATATCCAATCAGCTGATGAGCCCAGAGTCTCTTCATTGCTGCATCCTACCCTTGCAGAAACAGGAAGTGGCATCAAAAGGAAATGTAGGTGCACATTAAGGTATGGAGTAGGAAGGTGTTCCGAGACAGGAGGACAGACTTCCAGAGATGCAAGGCCCCTAGGAGCATGGGGCCCTGTGTAACCACCCCCGTCGCCCCTGACTAAGACTGGCCCTGTATGAGTCCGATGGATCGGGACTTAGAAGAGACTTGTCGTACACTTGAATGAGATATCATGTGGCATGGTACTGTTCTTTTCAGCACTGATGCTTTCAGAGCAACAAGGAGGAACTGGGATGGGAGAGACAGACTGCAGAGGAGGGGGAGGGGAGGTAAAGGGGGGATGATTGACCACTGAGAGTTAGGGGAGGAGAATGACAGAGAGGCTTTCTGTTTTACAATGACTGAGGGGGCAATGCTCCCCTTACCTGCCACACCATGCAAATGTGCCCACCCCTTCAGGAAAAAAAATGCAGAACTCAGGGATGTGAATTTGTGACTTAATGAGGAAGGCAGATATGGGCATTGGCAGACTGAGTAGGGATTCGGCTACTAGGCAGCTGGTGGGGCATCTGCAAGTGTGGTTAGATGCCTGGGGAAATTGAGACAAGTTGTAGAAGAGTGGGGCAGGGCTTGGAAGGTTTACAGACTCAGAATAACCTTCCTTGCTTGACTCCAGAACAGGCAACATTTTCTTGATAACAACAACTCACTTGTCTCATCTTCGGTCCCAAATTTATCACAGAAATCCTACTTATTTTTATTTTCAAAATATTAAAACTTATCTTGTCATAATTATTTTAAAATTCATACTTCACATATCTTAAGGCTTCTTGATTATATATTTTGGACTTGAGCCAACATGACATGTTTTGCAAAGCTGTGTCAGGGCCCATCATTGTTATTGCACAAAACATTCCTAATTTTGGCCCCATGTTCTGTCATCGGTGAGGGTTGGTGTGTCTTATATTTACAGAACTAAACATGGGAAACAATTGACAGTTGCACAAGCTCTGCAGCATAAAATCTTTGCATAAATTTTATAGTCAGTATTTAAAAGCGAAATTGGTCTGTAATTCTGTACGAGGGTGCTGTCTCTGTTCGGCTTGGGCAGCACTATTATGTTAGCATCCAGAAAGCGTCCTGAAGAAGTAGACTCTAGCAGATGAATTGATATAGTGGAAGAGAAGGCCTTACAAAATTCCGCAGGTATGCCATCTGGGCCTGGCGCTTTACCTAAAGGTAGTTTATTAATTGCAGAAATTATTTCATCAAGGGAGATAGGTTTGCTAAGTTGCCTGATGTGATTGTCCGAGACACGTGGTAATTGTAGTGTGGGTAGAAAACGATGAACATCATTATCCTGAGCTACAGAATCAGAACAGTATAGGGACCTAAAGAAGGATTCAAAAGCCTCTAGAATTTGAGGAGAAGTTAGTGATAACCCTGTGGGGGATCTAACCATTACAATGCTCGGACTTGTTTTCCTGCCCTTTAAATAAGTTGTAAGTAGTTTACCAGCTTTATTTGCTTCTGAATAATATACAGCACTCTGTTTAAAGGTTATCACATTAGATATATTTGACAGCAGTGAGCTGTACTGTATTTTGAGCGACTGCAGCTGTTGTAAAGAAGACTTGGATGATGAGGTGTAGAGCGACGCTTCATGCTGGTGAATTTCCTCTTCCAGATCAGTAATTTTAGCAGTGTTGACTTTGTGGATGAATAGCTGATTACTTCCCCCTTAAGCCAGGATTTAAATGCCTCCCAGACTACTATAAAAGAGGGTACAGAGTCTTTATTGTCGTTAAAAAATTCAGCCGCCTTTTGGGAGATATGCTGTAGAAATAACAGGGTGACCTTGAATCTCCATAGAGATGAGCTAGGCTTACTGGCTGTCCAAGCAAAGTCACAAGTTATGGCAGCGTGATCGGAAACTGAGATTTCATGTTTGGCAGGCCTGCAGTTTGAAGATCTATCCAAAAAAGGAACAATTGGAAAGTTGAAGTCACCCCCTATTATGGTGTGACAGGCCCAGAACACCAGTAAACCTGGTACTGTATGACTCATTAAAGGATAGTGACATTGATAGGATAACACAGAAGGTCAGCCCTATGCCTTTTAATATGAATGAATGGTGCAAATGGGCCACTGATTCACTGGGGCCTAGGAAAGTATAAGAGAAAAACGTCTGACTTTGACAGACTTATGCACGTGGCTTTAGGACCCCACTATTTTAAAGTAGGATCTGTCACCCACCCATACCAGTTATTGAAAAAGGGTCTTGAGCAATTATTTCGCTGTACTCAAATGCAAGCACCCCTGCCAAATGACACACTAGAAGAATTTGCGCACAGATTGTGGGTGCTAGAAGCAGCCTTTCAAGACCAGGAGGGTTGGCCCAAAACAGAAGATTATGGTCAGACACATCATAAAGAATTTTTGTTGGAAATCCTTTCCCCCGAGATTACTAAACATCTCAGATTGTTTGCTGAGGACCCCAAAGAAACTCCTTTTGACACGCTAATGCTTAGGATTGCATCTGTGTGGAAAACTCAGCCATCCCAGGTAATTACTGTGTCAGAAGCAAAGAAATGGCAAGCAGAAGGGCCCTCCCACATCAATAGGTCAGGAAACACAGGACAGGCCCCATGGAGAGGGCAGAGCAGAGGTAATTTTAGAAATTCCTCAGGCTACATCCCATTTCATGAACTCAAAGCACAGACAGACCAGTTGAAACAGCAACAAATTAAATGGGAACAAGATAAATATACCATGCAGCTAGAATTAGACAGAATAAAAAGCGAATTGATAGCTGCCCAGGATCAGGGGCGTATCTGCGTGGGGCCTCAGGGGCCTGGGCCCCCGCAGATTTCGCCCTGGACCCCCCTACCGCTGCCAACCCTCCCCCTCCGTTGCTCGCCTACCTTCGCTGGCGGGGGACCCCAACCCCCGCCAGCCGAGGTCCGCGTCCTCCTGCCGCTGCCGGCTGCCTTTTTTCCTTTAATTCTTCCATTGAAGCTGGCGCCGACGAAAGTTTCTTTTGAGTCTGACGTCGCTGCACGTTGTACGTGCAGGACGTCAGACTCAGAAATTGTTTCTGAGTCTGACGTCCTGCACGTACAACGTGCAACGTGCAGCGACGTCAGATTCAAAAGAAACTTTTTCGTCGGCGCCAGCTTCAATGGAAGAATGAAAGGACCAAAGGCAGCCGGCAGCGGCAGGAGGACGCGGACCTCGGCTGGCGGGGGTTGGGGTCCCCCGCCAGCGAAGGTAGGCGAGCAACGGAGGGGGAGGGTTAGCAATGGCAGCGGCTGGGGGGAGGGGGATCGGCAATGGCGGCGGCGGCGGCGGCGGCGGCGGGGGGGGGGGCTATAATGTGCCCCCCCTCTCTGGCCCTGGCCCCCCCTACCGCCGCAGTTCAGATACGCCCCTGCCCAGGATAAGCAAGAAAAAAAGGAATAGGGATGTCCTGATCTCCAGAGTCCAAATATCAAACAATCCCAAGTATTTTGTGCCCAGCCTGACTCTTTTCACTTACCTGAGCATGCACTTCCAGCACCTCAGGAGAAGGGAAAGGAGACAGATTCAGAATATAAATTAAAGTTTGTGGCACCCTTGATTTTGGACACATGTGGACGCCCCAATGTGAACAGCAGGATAGGGGGTCAGGATAAATTAGCGTTGATTGACACAGGGGCTGGAATCAGTTTTACAAGCAAGGTTTCTCCCACTTCAGACCAGGAAAATGTGCAAACATATAAAATCCAAGGGGTCGATGACACAGTTACCAACTGTGTGGCTATCCCAGTTAAATGGGGTATCCCGGTGCAGATGCCACTATAGTAAGCACAGAAAAGGAAATAATTGGAATTGATGTCCTCAATATGGCTAATCTTACCTTGTGGCAATGTATTGGATCTGCAAAAATGTCTACAGTTTTGGTGCACGAAGCAATTCCCATGCATTTGGCCACACAATGCACAAAAGCTGACCAGCAGTATGATCTGAGTGTAATTCCCACAGAGGTTATAGACATCCCTGTCTGGGCCCAAGACAAACTAGAATGTGGCAGAATGTCCACAGAAATCCTGTTAGATCCTCCGCCACAAAAGCAATATCCAGTACCTCATCAGGCGATAGAACCCGTAGCTAAGATTATACAGGTACTGGTCCTTATGCGTATCAGAGCCAATGTCTGTAAGTCCACAGGTTTTGCCCGCTATGAAGCCTTAATGGGCAGGCCAATGCCTCGATGGGAAAACCTGTTACACCCTTTTCTCCCGGAGGATCAGACTGTAGTTCTTGCCTAAAAGAAATCCAGACCACTGTGCTGGCAAACACAGAAAAGTCTAGGGATTATCTGCAGGAGGTGCATGCCAAAGATTCTGATTTACGACCACTCAAAGTGGGGAGTAAGGTCATGCTCCTAAACCCTAGACCAAACCTCCCCTTTGGCACAGCAAAGTGGGATGGACCATACTTGGTTACAGATGCACTAGGCCCAAGCCTATATCAGATCCTAAGGCCAGACAACCAGCGATGTTGGAAACACATCACTCAGTTGAAACCTTATGGATAATTAGTGGTTACCAGTTTTTGTTCTCAGATTCCACCTGAAAACAGCACAGACGACTGATTCCTGAAAACAGCACAGACGACTGATTCCTGAAAACAGCACAGACGACTGACTCCTGAAAACAGCACAGTCGCTGCCCTCTGAACAAAAGATGTTTGAAGAGTGGTAACTATAATAGCCACTCATAATGTATAGTATCTGTATAGTTGATACAAGCATTCAATAGTGATAATAATACTTAGTAAACATTAGTAAACATAAGTAAGTAAGTTAGTTAGTATACTTTAATAATCAGTGTGCTTCTAGTATGGCACATTTTCTGTTTAGTGTGGTATGTGTTCTCCTTTACCCAAGTCTCATTACAGGAACTATCGTCCGAATATGCACAATTGGTTGGACCAATTGCACAGATGGGGTATATCGCTATCAAGAAATACCCCCACCATTCCCTGAAGGAAAAGACCTGGTTATCCTGAGTTTCTGCTCGGTGCAAGACAGACCAGTCTACTATTCCCTGAACATCACGCACGCGAAGTGGACTCCACCAATTTCCACTTCCCTAGACAGAACACAAGAATTGATTGCACCCCCAGAGAAATACTTTCTAGGCCCTCCTGCCTTGATTCTATACAATATTTCCTGTCAGGATAAAGGGACTTGGCAGATCACTTATATGTGGATTCAAAGTAATCAACAGCACATTACTGAGACTTCTTTCTTTTTTGATGTACTTTGTTTACCTACCACTCCTCCCCCCACCTCCCCTACCACTCAGATATTAATTTGTTCCAGGAGGGGAAACCATTTCAGATTAAATACGATGCACCCCATGATGTAGAATTCCACTTTCTTACTTGGCATCTGTTTCCTAAAGTATTTCTAGTCACTACCAAATATCCAAACTGCTCTCAATTTGTTGCCAACCACAGACATATGCTTAATACATGGTTGGATATGCAGTCAGCCACACCCCCAGCCAATCCCTCTAGATACAAGCGGGAATTATTGGACACCATTTTAGGGGGCACAGGAACTGTACTGGGAGCCCTTAATGCAATTGATATGGAAGTGGTCCGGAATAAGATGGGATCCACAGCACAACATGCTTCTGAAGGGTTTACATCACACCATATTATTAATGAGGCTTCAGCTAAAGTATCTAATGTAATTGTAGATACCTTTGCTCTTATATCACCCATTATAGAACAGAAAATTGTACTTTAGCACATGAAGAATACAGGTTGGGAAAGAATATTTCATGGGCTATGGCCTGTGATCAAATACAGATCGAGCTTATTACTATCTTAAAGGAAATTCTAATCACGTCTAAGTTAGGCCACTGGCCACCATCTCTTGTTCAGATGGCTAGCACAAAATTACCAGAATTTGCTATAGCTCACCTTGATTGGCGGACGGTTAGTGTTCCAATCTGTTCACAACAAGGATGCTCTATCTGTTCTTTGGTCCCATGGTCAGGACAACATACAGTTATTTACCCGGTAGTTAATATTGGTGTGCAAATTAATAATGTGATAATGTATCCTCTGGACCATCTCGCATGGGTGCAGCCCCTGGACAATGACTGGACATCATTCAGACCAATGGACCCTAGCCTGTGCCAGCGGACACCCTTTCATTTCCAGTGTGAACCTCATCAGTTTAAAGAGAGTGACAGCTCCTGTTGAACTTTTGTATTCACCCACTGTCTCACATCGGGTGTACTACCTTGGAGCTGGACACTTTTGTTTTAATCTGTTCTTTCCTCTATTGCTCCCCAAGTACATGACATCCGCCTCCCTAAGAACACTGTGCTGTACAGTTCGAACTATTTACAGAACAATACTTGGTGCAGTCATATACCCCTGGTGTCCATCACCATTAATGAGACAACATATTCTGCACCTCTGGTTACCAATGACTCTCTTGACATTCCAGATTTTATTCCATACGCTGTACATCCACTCCCTCTGGGCATGGGAGAAGAGACCTTACACAATCTATTGAACTTTACTGAACTCCATGCCTATATGGACCATTTGAAAACAACCTCCACAGAAGTGAATCATTCCATCACTTATGAGAATGGCCAAATTAGACAAACTGGTCAAAATTTGGTACAAGACTCCCATGTCTCAGTATGGGAACTATTCTTTGGATATTCACCTACTGCTGATCATGTCTTTAATGCTTTAATTCACCCTATCATTATTTTAACTATGCATTGGTATGATTTTCATGTGTTGTAAACTTAGACATATGTACAACTCTGTGCAAAGTTTAACCTATAAAATACCCTCACCCCTATAAGGCAGCTATGCACACACAAACACACATACACACTACTTTCCTTCCCAGCATTTACATTTTTAATCTGGCATGGTAATTTGGCTTTTTTTTTTAACAGTCCCATCATCTACTTTGGAGCCACTCTAGTCTGGCAGGTTAATTTGAGCTTTGTATAACTGGGCATCCTGGTACCTGTAGGCCTTAACCTCCCAAATGCCTGCATCCCTTATGCACTGTCCATTCTGCTCTAAGACGGGTAAGGTGGCATATTAAGGACTGCCCAACCTAAGAAAGAAAAAAAGAGGTGTGGAGATGTCAGGATTGCAGGAGGTCAAAATTATTGCTGGACATACTTATATTAATATGAAATCAGTTTGACAATATTAAACCACCTTCTGACCTCTGATAAACTCTCCCCCCTCTCCTGCAGGAACCATTGAGGATGAAATGGACCAAATGGTGCTCAGAGAGGCCTGATAGCCCTTTGGGTTCTCAATTACTCCTGATTAACATACCTTTTGTTCCATCTGGGAGCAGGGCTTCAGAGCAACCAAAGCCAGACAGTCAGGCTCCACCACTAGGGACTTCAAACAGGACAACCTGTGAAAGTTGTCACCTTTCCTGACTTCAGAAGTCTGTAAAGGAAATAACTGGGAAAGAGAAGTTTTTGATCTCTCTCTGCTCCTGTTCCCTCTAAAGCAAAGCTCACTAGGGCTCTCTCTCGCTCTCTGTCTTTCTCTGTGCAGCAGAGCACAGAGCTCAGCTTGGGGTCTACTGCCCCCCCCTCTCTCTGTCCCGGGCACTTCTCTGTGTCCAGGGCACTAGGTCTCCCTCTTTCTTTCTCTCTGCAGCAGAGGGCACGGGACTCTGCTGGGCTGTCTTTGTTTCTTCTTCTTCTTTCTCTGCACACCTCCATCTTTAGCCACCAGAGCACCTGGCTCTGCTCCCCCCCTTCTCAGACAGCTGTAGTCCAAGGTTTCTTTCTTCCTATGAACAAACACCCTATCCTTTCTTTCTCCCTCCATTCCACACAGGGGAAACATATGAGGTAGCAAGTAAAGGTAGTAACCTCCAGCAAGGTTGGACAAAAATAGAGGGATACAAGGAGCAGAAATAAATAAGAGAAATATGCTCCGTTGAGGAAAAATTAGAATAAAAGTAAAACATATCAGACCGTGGCGCATAAGACCAGCTTCTAATCCAAACAACACAAAAGAAAAAATCACATAGCAGCCGTAATTACAGAGCCTGAGAAGCAGTGAAAGGCTGCAGACAAGTTGGACCACAAAGAGTTAATGAACTGTTAAGGAAGCTCTGCAACTCTGCAAGGTCAGTGTAGTGCTTTGTGCTATTGTGTATTAATACCCGCATAGTTGTACTGAGCCCCTACTGCGTTCAATTTTGGGTGCACGGCCAGAAACAGCTTTCGTTTTTTAACAGTCTCTTTTGAAAAATTGGGAACCAGTAGGAGCTTTGCCCCTCCATGATACAAAATTGGGCAGGGGACGGGGTAGTTTTTCCCAGGGATCGGCCATTGCAAAATACGCTGAGCACTCTTTAACTCAATTGCGGACTCAGCTGGAAGTGGGGTTATATTTGCAAAGAGGGTTTGTAAAAAGAGAAGCAAATCTTTCCCCTCAGCCTGCTCAGGGAGCCCCAGAAGCCGAACATGATTCCTCCTCAGCCTATTAGACAGATCCTCAGAAAGGTACAGATTTTTTTGAGAAATATAATTTAAGAATAGTGGATTCTTTTCGATTTAGCTCTTTTTGCTATTAAATCCTGTGACGAGTCCAAAAATTGAGATAAATCTAAACTTTCTACAGGACTAGACAGTACTTGGTCCATTTCAGCCTCTCCTCGTATCTGGATTCAGCTTCTTTGAACATAAAATATACCCTCGACAATTAGAGGATACCCAACAATATTCTTTAGGTACAGTTTCAGACGCTGTAAAGGACCCAGATGAGTCGCTAGAAAATGTAAGGGTCTTAAGGGGCCCTTTTACTAAGCTGCGCTAGCGTCAGTGTGTATTTTTGATGCTTGCAGAGTCCCCTATTTTACCGCAGCGGGTAAAAATCCCAAGAAATGGCCGTGCGATAAGTATCTAGGTGGGAGTAAGGGTTTCGTCACTAACTTAGTGGTAACCCCCTGCAGGAAATGCTGCGCGTTCGGGTTGGAACTGCTACCCTTTAGTTAAAAGGACCCCTGAGATTTTATTTTCCAGAGCTTCCAGGTGTGAATGAATCGGCCAACTGTCCTTAACAGCAGAAGCTGCAGCCAATCCAGGTCAAGGACACCTGGCAAGCTTCCCAAACGTACAAACATTCTATACATGTTATTCCTTTTTAGTAGCGGTCTATGGACTTGACCTTTAGGAAACCGTCCAACCCCTTTTTCAACTCTGCCAAGCTAACCGCCTTCACCACGTTCTCCGGCAACGGATTCTCTGATTCGTTTTAAATTTACTACTTTGTAGCTTCATCGCATGCCCCCTAGTACTTGTCATGATTGTGGTCATGACTTCTCTCAGAGTCACCTTATTTCCGGCGGTCAGCTTCTGTTTTTATTCTTCCTTTCTATCCCGGGAAGAATTGCCCCCTCCCACAATGGACATGTGTCCAAATGGACAAGGGGAGTCTCCCAGAAGGCATAAAATATATTCCCCTAACATGACCTCTTTTATCTGACTCCTGTTTTTATGTACCCCTCTCTAGATCTCCGTTGGACCCGTGCCCACGGAGGTGAAGAGAGGGTTTCAGAAGGCTCATTCTAAGTCTGTTAAATGAGATCTTGGCTTTCTGACTCCTAGCACCTAAGTGCATCTTTGTGTATCTACGCTCCCACATAGTGGGTAAATAGGTAAGAGTTTCCTCACTTACGTGCATATCATAGAGAATAATTTTGTCTGTGTAGGTGTATTCAGAGAAATAAGTATGTAGCCAAGAAATAGATACCGACTAGAGAGATAAGTGGTAATAATCATTTTAATTCTTACCCAATGCAAGTTCAATCAATCTGCCACGCTCATCAGTCAAAGTCTCAGGTGGACCGACCGTAGTTCTGCCCTCTGAGTAGAGTTGGGGAAAATTCCAAACTCCGCCTAAATTGGCAGATCTTAAATACCCTCTCCTTGCCCATTAAACCTAGTAGCAACATTCCATGTAGAATCTCAAATAGTAGCAACAGTGGAGGAGTGGCCTAGTGGTTAGGGTGGTGGACTTTGGTCCTGAGGAACTGAGTTCCATTCCCACTTCAGGCACAGGCAGCTCCTTGTGACTCTGGGCAAGTCACTTAACCCTCCATTGCCCCATGTAAGCCGCATTGAGCCTGCCATGAGTGGGAAAGCGCAGGGTATAAATGTAACAAAAAGAAAATAGATACTATTGGAGATTCTACATGGAATGTTGCTACTATTGGAGATTCTACATGGAATGTTGCTATTCCACTAGCAACATTCCATGTAGAAGGCTGCGCAGGCTTCTGTTTCTGTGAGTCTGAGAGTCTGACGTCAGACTCACAGAAGCAGAAGCCTGCGCGGCCACATTGGTGATCTGCAAGGTTCTGTTGCTACTATTTGATACCGAGACAAGTATTCACATTTCATGAACAGGACTCCATCTTACAAAACCAGACTCCATTTTATTGACCTAACTTTCTACTATCCTAGCCATTTATTCCTCCATCTTGGCCCTTACACTGTATTTGGATGTCACACCAGATTCTGATAAGCCCTGCCAGCTGGGCCCTGCTTCAGCAAGTACTTAGCTGCAAGGCCATCATCAGATTTCTGGCCTAGTCAGTGCTTTTTAGCAGCCTAGGCTTTAGAGCACGGCCCACCACTATTCCAGTGGAGGGGTCTCTAGTTGTAACACATATTAACATTCCCCTCTTCACCCTATCTCATAGGGTGACATTAGGATTGTCTAGCTTGGTTCCATCTATTCCAGAAGGTATCCTGCAAAGCTATCAAATTTGAGAGTCTGAATGAAATCTGGTATGGCAAAAATGTTGGAATCCTAGTCACAACATGGATACTATCTCTGTCTCATTCTAACCCCTCTTGGGACTAACCCATAACTGCGGTTCAGCAACAAAATACAATCACAAGGGTAATATCGTTAAACCCATTAACATGCAGGTTTGATTATACTCTTCCCGAACAGTATATGCATATATTACTAAAAATTATTCAAGCTGATTAATGTGTCGGTTATATACTGGTTATACGTTTGCATTGGTTACATGATTATATTTCTTCATTACCCTCTTAGCCTCAATCATGATGTCACCCCTCTTGAGACTTGCTCTGTCTCAGTGGTGTTGGGAAGGAATTGCAGTTTCGATTAAGCATTGTTATGGACTCAACAAATATATGATTAGTACTCTGATTATAGGCTGTCTTAGGTTGCAGGTATCCAGAATCCCTAAGCAGGCTGGAATTCTTGAGCCTAACTTTAGCCATCATGGCCATCCAATCATGAGCATTAAGAAGTGGATAGCAACTATGCAGTTGCATCATATCGCAAAGATAGTAATAGCAATTTCTGTGGGTCTATAATTATGAAACTCCATAGGAAGAGAACCTAGGAAAATTTATATTAAGAAGGGCCATACATAGATCTTGACATATGCATAATAACTTGGGAACATGGGAGGCATTTTATATATCCCTTACCCCACTTGGAGCTTAGCCAAACCTACAGAAAGATATGCAACCGAGTCTATAAATATCTACTCTGTTATACCATAGTATTATAGGTTTTGGTGTTATCCTGTTTGAAGCAATATCAGTTTGAATTACATAAACAGAAATAACGGGGAAACACTTAGAAAAGCGATAAGAACAATAAAGGAAATAATAGGAAAATAAAAATATAAACCTTTTCAATATATATAGACAGGATTACTGCTAAACTGAAAATAAAACCAAATATGAATCTTTAATATCCATAAACAGCAACGGTAAATCTCAAATTTAAGTATCTGTTGGTTCTGAATTCTCTTTTGTTGATCGTGATTGAAGCGGTAGAAGCTCTGAAGAATCTAGACGGTCTATCTGGACGGTCTAACAGGACTGGATTTTCACAGCGACTTGGGCAAGGAATCAGTAGAAGTGACAGTCGCTGCTGGCCTGCTGAAGGAAGTGGCTGGTCTTGAGATGGTTGGGCTGGTAACATCTGGTCCTGCGGCTGGGTAAACCTGTATATCTTTCACATGGACCCAAGACTTGTGGTCCAGTAGTTTGCAAGGTATAAAGATTATTGCCACCACGACCTTGGGGGATCTAACATCATTTGGGCCTGGATAGATCTTGAAGACGGAATACTTGCGGTGTACAAACTTGGATCTTTCCATGTCTTTATCCTAGGCATGCATAATCATAATTAGTCCATCAAGAGTCAGAGGTTGGTAAAGGAACAAATTAGCCTCAAGGTATTGTATGATTGAAAGAGCAAAATAACTGTATGCCTGAATGATACCTAAATATCTAAAGCCTCTATAACAATACATTGCAATCTCTTTGTGGACATTGGCAGCCTGAATTGAATAAGCAGAAGTAATACATATATTTCAAGAAACATGCTAAAATGAAAATACACTGTTATTAAATATAAAACCAAAAGGGAAACCATAAAGGCCATTTACAAAGGACTCGACTGAAGTAATTAAACAGGGGAAAATAAAATTGAAGGAAAGATGAGTCCATTAATAGCAATAGTGGAAATGAAATTATTTATCTCCTGATTAATTGGGGTCAAAAGGCAAAGTCTCATATTATTCAAGGAACAAGGGTCCGCAGATTATATCCCCACTTCTGGCTTGTATAATGTGCAAGACAGATTGGGAAAGATAGGTAATAAGAGGATGTAGGCAGTTAATATGGTGATGTATGCAGGTACAGGCTCAGGAAAACATGATGCACAAAAACAGTCAAAATTGCGGGCATTGTGTTGCAGGAGGTACGTGAGAAAGACAAAGAAAGTGGGATGGAGGCATGGAATCTTCACCTGCAATGACTACCATTCACCAAGGGTTGGGCCCTTAGCTGCAGGAGGCCTGCAGGACTCAGAAGGCAGACTATTCAGATAGAAGGGCAGAGGTCAAAGCTTCTTGCAAGTCCAGTAAGTGGAGTGCTGGTCTCTTTTCCTCATGGACCAATTGATGCATGTGTGCAAACTCTCGAACAATGATATCTTGTAGCTGACACCGGGTTATATTGGGGTCTGTGAAGTTGTCCTCCAATTTGGCGATCCATTTCAGAAACGTTGCCCCCAGGTCTGCTACATCATGTGGTAGCTCTTCTTTGCTGACGGAGGTTCCCCTCTGTGGAAGACGGCAAGGTGACAACTGTATCCATCTGGGGAAAGGCAAAACTTAAACAGACCGGTAGTGCAACTTATGTGGTTAAAATATGGAAAGAAGTCATTACGTCTTGCGAGAGTCATGGAGAACAAGTGCATAAATACAAAAATCAGAAAATGAGCACACGCTCTCCACTTACGGGAAAATTTCAGACAAGGGAGGGTTAGGAGGCGGGTAACAGAAACAATGCCTCTCCAGGAGAGGAGATATAAAAAGCCAAAATGGATGTGAATCGATAAATGTATAAAAATATTATACACCTGCATTGCAGCAGGGCGTATTTGGATTGCAATGCAATAAAAAGGTACCTAGAAAAAAGGAAAATGGAATGCAAAAAAACATTTACAAGAGCAGAGTTTAAGTAACCCTTTGCAATCAGTCAAAAGAAGTAGGAAATAGCACATTGCTTCAAGACACAACACAACGTGACAAGAGTTAGTTGAACCAAGGAGAAAGCCGAAGACGGGCAGCATAAATTCAATTCACACAAACAGTTTAGTAGATTCAGACACCAGCGTTTCAAGCTTTCACTCTCCTTGAGAGGAAGAGAGATAGGAAGTGCAACAGTTGTGACTTCCTGTAATAAAGGAATCAGGAAGTAGAGCTCTTAATTTTTTTTCCCCTCTTATCTGAAAGCTGCACCAACTCTCTTTGTAAGAATAGAACAGAATGATACATCAAAGGTGCAGTGCAAAATTCTCCCCTGAATGGCCAGTTCAGGAGAGCATTACGCATGCTAATAGTTATTAAGTACTTCTGATTCCTGTAAATGAGGAATTGGTGAAAGCTTTCAGACCTCAAAAGGCTTTAAATTCATAAAAAACTAAAAAGGAGGTGGAGATGAAAACGGTAACGGAATTCAAACATGTGTGGGATAAACATAAAGGAATCCTGTGCAGAAAGAAGGGATCCTCAGGAGCTTAGCCTAGATGGGTGGCAGAGCTGGTGGTTGGGAGGCTGGGCAGCGATCAGTATCAAAAACGCAGGAGCAAATAACAAAGACAGGCAATTAGTATTTAAGCTGTGGATTTTCATAGATTAACTTCTAAACATGCAGGGGCAATATCACAACTAAACAGTGCCGGGAATGGCGAAGTAAATTGAATACGTGAGTGGGGAGTTACAGGAAAGAGAGGAGCAGGAGGCGTACCCGGGGTGTAGTAGACAGAGAGAAGCCACGCCCAGTTGCCACGCCCATAGTGGGCGGCGAACAGCAAACGAAAAAGTAATGTCTATCCGGAAGAAAAGAGCATGGTGTGATAACAAGCCGTGGGTTACAGTATAAAGCATTTGCAATTAGTGACAGAGATGCCTGCTTCTGGAGTTCAGACAGCTTAGAAAAAACAAGTCGCGGAGCCAGGGGACAGGCCAAAAGACCCCTTTTTTTTCAAAGAGAAAGTACAGATGAAAGTGAGATTAATAACCACGGAATCTGAGGAATCTCAGAGCACAGTAACAGTTTTGCAGCTATGTGTGGAGGGGGAGCAGGGAGAGAAATAGCTGATTCACTGATAGAAGCAGTAACTACGCAGTTGTAAGTCAAACCGGAAACACAGCTTGAGAGGGGTACGGAAAGTTGAATCAAAAGACAGACAGGAGCTTTCTCAGCTAAGATTATGAGCTGGTGCTCAGTTCAGAACTGCACACACAGAATACTCATTCCAGGGGAGGCTCAGACGGGAGTGTGAAGAGAGGAAAATAGATCAGGTGGGAGGTTCACGACTGAGGAAGCACGGGATAAGAATATAAAGCGTAGGAAAGTGCAAAGCAAGGGAGTACGTTGCTACAGAGTATGTGAGATAAGAATCTGGAAGCATAGTAACAGTTTCGAATGTACAGCTGTATGATAGGAAGAGTGTGGGGGGGGGGGATGCCCGTAGAGCCTGGCAGTAACGGAGATAGGGGAAGCCAGGGTAATACGCACTTCTAAATCTAAAGCAGGAAGTACCAGTGTGGAGCTAGAAAACTGGCAGGGAATTTTAAAGAATGAAAGCTACAAATAGTTCACCCGCCGATTGGCAGGGCTGTAACAGAGACACATCAGGACAGTTTCAGACGGAGGTGGTACGGTGGGTAATCAGGGAGCATTGAAGGTAGAAGTTAAGTACTCGGAGGTTAAGTGAAACCCAGAGGAAAGGAGCTGGGTCGCTGTGAGGTGCAGCAATCACAGGGAAAGACCGGGGAAGGAATGTTTCAGAGGGGAAGCAATAGAGAAACAGTTCATTAAGAGAGGAACAGGCTTCAAGTCAGAGGCAAATCTGTATAGAGAGACTAGCCTTAGAAGGATATTAAAAGACAGCAGCAATGCAGGGACGGTCAGAGGAGTGCAGAATTTCACATGCAAATCACAAGACCTTTACAATACAGACAGCGCAGCAGCATACGGAGTTAAAAGCAACCCATTGACGCTGAGCAGCACAATGACATACACAGAGGAAGATTTGTGGATCTCATTCAACCCGAGATCAACAGATTAGGAAGGGTAAAAGCGGCCACAGATAGGGAAGCCAAAAAGTAAGAAAGGAATGGCAGAGGACACAGAGAGTAAACGTGTTAGGAATAGGAAAAAGCACGAAATCTCAACAGCGTTCAGCGAGAGTTGCTGGCATGAGTCCGCTGAAGAGGATCGTACTCGATATACGCAAATACCGCCAATCATACATCTATCATACACTTGCACACGCCACGCAAATCAAAAAGGGCCAGCAAATAGACAATAAATATAAAATAGATATAGAGGCAAGTAATACACGGGTAAGGAGAGAGAGAAAGGGAGCAGATGAAGAGCTGCATAAAGAGCAAAAATGTGCAGGTTAAACATGAAAAGAGTAACAGGGTAGAAGTCAAAACCACAGAGCAGAAAGAGGAAGAAAGCATTTCACTTAAATGTGTTTTAAAAGTCAAGCTAGAGAAATATGGTAATCGCACAGGGAAAATATTAGCGCGTACTGTCAAGACTTGGGCGGGGAACTCGTACATTCATACGATACAAGCCCCGGATGGGACTAGGAAACATCGCCCTGAAGACTTGATACACTTATTCCGAGAATACTTCTCAGAGGTTTACAGAGCAGAGCCTGAGACAGAGGTCTCAGTAATTACAGACTATCTGGATGACTCCGGAATCCCATGTCTAACACAGGAAATGAAAGAGCAGCTTAATGCCCCTTTGAAAGCTCAAGAGATACAAAAGGTAATAAAATCCCTGTTTAGGAAGAATGGCTCTGTATGTGACAAACAATGTAAAAGTGACTGAAATGCAGGGAGTCTGGGCAAAGGAAGAAGCAATTTATATCGCCTTGAAAAGAGATGATGGAATAGCTGTCCATATGGGTGTTGTCTACAGACCTCTGGCACAATCACAGAAACATAGAAACTTGACAGCTGATAAAGGCCATATGACCCATCCAGTCTGCCCATCCTCTATAATCCCTAACTCTTCCTTTTCCTAAGCAATCCCACATGCTTATCCCATGCCTTTTAAAATTCTAGAACAGTCCTCAACTCCACAACCTCCACCGGGAGGCCATTCCACGCCTCCACCACCCTTTCCCTGAAATAATGCTTTCTTAGAATACTCCTAAGCCTGTTCCCTCTTAACTTCATCGTGTGCCCCCTCATTCCAGACCTTTCCTTCAGTTGAAAAAGGCTCACTTCCTGTACATAAATGCCCTTGAGGTATTTAAACGTCTCTATCATGTCTCCTCTCTCCCTCCTCTCTTCCAGCGTATACATGTTGAGGTTCATAAGCCTGATCCTATAATTTTTGCGTTCAAGACTGCTTACTAATTTTGTAGCCGTCCTCTGGACCGACTCCATCCTGTTTATATCTTTCCGTAGGTGCAGTCTCCAGAACTGCACCAGAGACTTATACAACGGAACTATCACCTCCTTTTTCCTGCTGGTCATGCCTCTCTTTATGCACCCAAGCATCCTTCTGGCTTTGGCTGTCGCTTTTTCTACCTGTTTGAAAGCTTTAAGGTCATCAGACACACCCCCAAGTCCCGCTCTTCCTTCGTGCACTGAAGCACTTCACCCCTATACTGTACCGTTCCCTCGGATTTTTGTGACCCAAGTGTATGACCCTGCATTTTTTGGGATTAAACATTGGTCGCCAAATATCGGTCCGCAAAACTTGATGGTCGCCACCGTTATGGGTTGTGTGGCACTTGCTGCTGCTTCCATTTGCTATATCAGATGGAAATCTAACATGAGGCCACCCCAGGGTGAAGGAACCCCAGAATCTCTGCTTCCGAATGGAGTCACAGGCAGGAGGAGAAGAGACATCTTCAGTGACCACATCTGCTGTAGAGTGTAATGGTGCCTGTGGTCAGTTGCAGATACCGAGGAGACAAACACAGCTCTTTCCTTATTCCAACCGCCCAACCACAGCACAGCCACTGAACCGAACCAGCTCTCACCGACTTTTTAATGTTGCAGCGCCACCTGGTGGGCTGAGCCTGTAACCTTCCTACTCATTTTCTCCTGTATATGGTTGGATGTTACTTTTTTTTTTTTTAATTTTTTATTTATAAGATTTTAATTTTTACATCAAGTATACATGATTATAATAGTTCCTTTTCCAATTATACAAGAGAAACAATACAGGCAAATACAATAAACTAAATTATCATCTTTAGGCCCCTACTAATTTAAGGAAAAGATTAATAAATCAGAAAAGCAATTTCTAATTAAGAATAAAGTGGCTGGTGAGAGCAATCGGGATTCTTAAATCAATCATGGGGTTGAAATTGTTACAGTTATTGGAAATGGGGACGAGGAATCTCTCAGTTTAGCCTCTATAAAAGTATTTAGTTGCTTTGCCTCAAAAAATACATACTTTACGGAATTCAATTTTATTACACACTTGCATGGGAAATTCAGCCAAAAAAGTGCACCTAGTTGTAGTACCTTCGGCCTTAATTTAAGGAATCCCTGTTTTTTTCTCTGGGTCGCCCTAGAGACGTCTGGATACATTCTAATTTGGCAACCTAAGAACTCCTGACTTTTATTAAGGAAATATTGCTTGAGTATCCAGTCTCTGTCTGGCTGAAGTATGAAAAATACTTGAAGAGTCGCAGTTGTTAAACCCACATTCTCTTCTTCTATTATTTGAGTCAAATCCAAATTCAGGTCCAAAGTCTCTGCTGGAGGAACCACCTTTTTTCGATAAGGTTCTATATAGTAAATCTTGGATATCGGAGGATGAGATTTTTCTGAAATCTTTAAATTCTCAGTTAAATACTGTTTAAGGGTTATCAGTGGTGAAATAGCAAGCTGCTTAGGAAAGTTTATCAGTCTCAGAGTATTTGATCGTTGGTGGTTTTCTAAGATTTCAATCCTGTGTTGTAGAAAAATATTTTCCTTGATCAAATTCATCTGAATCTGTTGACAGCTTTGAACGGCAGCTGAGTTATTTTCCATACTTCTACCCAGAGAAGTTACTTTTGTCTCTAATTCAGATATGTTTCCGATATCTAAATTACATTTCTGGGTAAATTGGGTAAACTTCTGCGCAAAAGAGGCTTCCAGTCCCACAAGTGCCTCCCATATATTTTCTAGTGTAATAGTTTGAGGCTTACAGGGCAAAAACGACTTACTTGGGGATCCCAAGTCAGGAAAAGAGGAAAGATCCGAGTCTCCTCCTGTATCTCCATGGTCTTCCCCAGTAACCTCTTCTCCTCCGCTCGCACCCGCTTCCATCGATGTGGGGTTTGTCGGCGTCTCTGACATCACTTCGGCGCCCGCACCAGGAGACCCCATCGGAGTTTTCTCACCCGGAGTATTCTGTGCCGTAGTTGACGCCATCCCCGGCATCGGAGGAGGAATCCTCACTTCGGGACTAAGCGTTGTTTCCGCCTCAAGCCGGGGGAGCGAGGGACCTCCCTCTGCACCTCTCAGCAGCGAGGATGATCCTGTAGTCATTCCCGATAAAAGGAAGCGGTCAAGCGTTGCAGTTCTCGGCAATACATGAATCGCGGGTCCAGTTCGCTGTTTGCCTCTCCTTTTAGGCATAGTTTAAGCAAGTAAATAGCTTTTCAATGTATTAACTGACTGCAACAAACGGAGCTGCTTCCTGCGCTGCTCATTCAGCCGCCATCTTGCCCCCGTTGGATGTTACTTTTTGACAGTCTGCGAGAAGAGCGACATCCATTCCCAAAGGACTCAAGATCAAAAGTCCTTTGGCTACAACTTACAATTCTGACTATGCAGACAAACTCTGCAAACACACTGGTCGAAAACTGAGAAATGAACTTATACATCAACTCTACAAAAAGAAGAAAATAATAAAAACCCAAAGAGAAATCATAAGGAACATGCAGGAACTAATGCCCTAGCTTATGAACCAACTGAAGAAGGACCTGCAAGAAATCAAAACAAAAAAACACAACAACAATACTTTGCTACCTGATAGAAAGAAAAAGAGCTGAGTTCTAGAGAGCTGCACGGGAACGGGGTTCGCGGGAGTCCCGCGGAACCCGCGGGATTCCCGCAGGGACGGAGGTAGTTCCTGCGGGGTTCCCGCGGGGATGGAAGCAGTTCTGCGGGGTTCCCGCGGGGACGGAGGCAGTTCCTGCGGGGTCGCCGCGGGGATGGAAGCAGGTCAGTGGGATTCCCGTGAAAGTATAAGCTGCACCTGCACCAGCCTCTCATCTACCAAATACCAAGTTCTTTGAGTGCTGTCTCCTCCTCTCCACCTTCTCCACCACCGCCAACTCCAGGCTCCGGCCTTTCTGCCTCGCCTCACCCTATGCCTGGAATAAACTCCCTGAGCCCATACGCCAAGCCCCCTCCCTGCCCATCTTCAAATCCTTACTCAAAGTCCACCTCTTCAATGTCGCCTTCAGCATATAACCATTATACCTCCATTCAGGATATCTAGACTGCCCCCACTTGACATTTTGTCCTTTAGACTGTAAGCTCCTTTGAGCAGGGACTGTCCTTCTTTGTTAAACTGTACAGCGCTGTGTAACCCTAGTAGCACTTTAGAAATGTCAAGTAGTAGTAGTAGGCTTAAGGAGGTGGTAGAGTCACAAATGACGACGCAATTCAAAAAGGCATGGGATGAACACAAAGGATCTGTAATTAGAAAATGGAAGTTATATAAAACCTAACCTTAAATTGCTGCATGTGTGTGGATGTGTCAAGTGACGCTTAGATGGCAACTCTGGCTGTTCTAGGGCTGAGAGGGAATGGAAATATCATCAGTTACATTATGGGTCCAAGGATTAGGGCCAGAGGATTCTACGCATTGCTTAGGCAAAGTGGGGTTATCTATGTCCTTCTCAAAAGAAACTGCAAAATTGGTTTTTATTTTATGCCAGAGCATGCCTAAAGATTTGATTATGAAATACATAAAGTACATGAGTGCATAAGTACCTAAATAAGACCAAACATCCATCCAGCACAGCATTCTGAATACCTGAAAACCTTATCAATTTATCAATCAGGAATTGAATTAATGAAACCTGATACTCAGTTCTCTATAAAGCAGCAAAATACAAAAATATAATTTACCTCACTCTACTCGCACAGAATAGTTGCCCACAT
Source organism: Microcaecilia unicolor (assembly GCF_901765095.1). Lineage (NCBI taxonomy): Eukaryota > Metazoa > Chordata > Amphibia > Gymnophiona > Siphonopidae > Microcaecilia > Microcaecilia unicolor. The sequence goes on along the minus strand of NW_021963593.1, from coordinate 357,289 downwards.
TCTCTACCAATAAATATGTTAGAAGAAATGATTTATCTTGGGGGAAAGAGCTCTAGAGCACTCGCTATTGTTTATAATTTAAGAGCAGGCGCTGTATTTATAAGTTTTAGGATATTAATTTCTCCACCAATCACCAAAGGTGATAATTGCAATAAATTAAATAAATTAAGTATATATAAAAGATACCATATACTCTAGAACACAAAGAGACCGTATTTTTTGCTTCAAAAAGATTGATTTAATATACAATTGCACATGAGAGGTAGGTTTTTAAAAGGATCTTAGAACAGAGAATTTGTGCATAAAATAGAATAAAGTAGCAGGTAGGTTAACTTACAAGTCCTTGTTACAAGCATGCTGTGGTCCAGCTGATTGATGAGCACATGTTTCAGGACAGGAGGCATCAGCGGACCCCAAAGAGAGCAGCAGGTCCCAAGAGGAGGCAGGTTCCAAGAGAGCGAGCTGGGCTGTTTCCAGGCCTTTTATAATGTTAGCAGAGAAGCATGGTGTGTGCATGTCCTGGATATTTTGCAAGGCATTATGGTTAATGTAGTCTGTTCACATGACCACATTATAAGTCCTTCTTTCTGCAGATGTCTGAAAGCTGATGGGAGGGGCAGGTATACCTTTGACAAGCAAATGTCCTGTTTCTTTGTCTTCAATGGCTTCTCCAGACTTTCTGTCTCTTGGGTCTTTGGTTTTCAGAGATGTCCTGATGAGCGTCCAGGTACCCACCTTAGTCAAGCTTTTGTTCAGTCCTTTTAGGTGGGAGGGCAGAGAGAGTTACAGTATATATCTCTCTTTTGTCTTTGTTAAGTGTTTGTAATTGACTATCCCTGCTATCAGAAGTTCCCAGAAAAAGGGATAGGGAGAGAGGGGCTTGAAATGAAACTATTTTCTCTGCTGCAGTGTCAAATATATAAAAGCTGCACAAATATATTGGTGTATATATAATCCAGCAAAATATAATAAACTGATACCATTACATTACCAGGCAGACTTGTATGGTCTGTGTCTCATACATGGCAATCTGGTTTAGGATGGGCTGGAAAGGGCTTAGACAGCAACTTCAGTGGCTGGAATATGAGGACAGTGCTGGACAGACTTTTACGGTCTGTGTCCCAGAAATGAGAAGACGAATAGACTGGAGTGGGCTTCAACGGCAATTCCAGTAGTTGTAACATAAGGATAGGGCCAGATAGACTTCTGTGGTCTTTGTTCCAGAAACACGAAAGAAAGACCATAATCAAGTATATAATATCACACTCGTTGATTTAATGATGAATTGATAATGAGTGTGACTATTGGGCAGAGTGGATGGACCGTTCACTTACTATGTTACTATTAATCCTCTTTGCTCCTAGACTGGTGCACAGACCTCAGCTCTGACACAGGCACGAGAATCAGATGTCACCTGACCTACTGGCGTGTGCATGTGGCGACCTCTCAGCACACAATGCCAGTGACTCAGAGACAAATCTTACATGTGCGCACCAGAGTGTTCCAAGTTCTAACTTCCGGTCCTTCCTTGCCTACAGTGCTGTGGCTCAAATCCAGAGACAGACTGAGGGAGCTGTCTGGAATTTTCTTTTATGTACCATTAAATTTTACAGGGATGGGTGGGGATGGGTTAAATTTTTGCGGGGATGGGTGGGGATGCGTAAGATTCCAGTGGGGACGGGTAAGATTCCAGCAGGGACGGGGGGGGGGGGGGGGGGGCGGGGGGGGATGGGTAAGATTTCTGTCCCCGTGCAACTCTCTACTGAGTTCTCGCTTTCAGAATCACAAAGAGAACAGCATCTCATGTCGGAGCACCACAACACCTGATGGAGCCGACCCAAACAACTTAGATATATTTTCTGGTCACCGCTACTCAAAGATATACTGGAATTCGAAAAGATACAGAGAAGGGTGACGAAAATGATAGCTTGAGAATCATGGAAACTAAATAAAGAAAAAACACATCCTCTCTTCCCAACACAGCCCAGACCACCCCACAACCATCAATACCCCAGATCACACTCTCCCAATCTCCGACAATATGAAACATCTCGATATTACTATAGCAGTGGTGTACCAAGGGGGGGGGGGGCAGTTCTGGAGCACAGTCGGCAGCCACGAGTAGGTAGGGCCCCGCGATCTTGGTTTATTATTTTTTTTTGATGATAGTTTGAAGCAGGAGGAGCAGCAGCATCAGGGTGGGGGGGGGGGGGGGGGGCGAATGGATCCAGTAAAAAGGATAGAGGGCAGACAAGGGAGAGGGCAGACTGTGACAGTGGATTAAAGAAAGGGCAGAGATAGAGAGGGCAGATGGTGGATGGAAGATGGGGCAGAGAGAGGTAGAGAGGGAACACCCTGAATGGAATGGACAGATGGTCGATAGACGGGGGGGGGGGGGGGGGGGGGGGGGACGACATATCCTGGATGGAAGGGAGAAAGAGGGAGAGCAGACCCTGGATGGATGGGAGAGAAAGGGCACATGATAGATGGAAGGGGCAGAGAAAGAAAGGGCACATTCTGGATGGAAGGGATAGGAAGGGCAGATGGAAGGGGCAGAAACAGAGAGAGGCGAGATCCTGGATGGAAGGGAGAGGGTGAGATGGCAGACCATGGATGGATGAGAGAGAGAAAGGGCAGATAGTGGATGGATTGGGCAAAGGGCAGACCCTGGATGGAAGACAGAGAAATGGCAGAGGATGGAAGGGCAGAGACAAAGAGGGCAGATCCAGGATGGAAGCACGAGAGAGGGCATACAATGGTTGGAAGGCGGGGAGAGAGGACAGACAGGGGCATACGGTGGATGGAATGGGCAGAGACAGAGAGAGCACACACTGGATGGAAGGAAAAGAGGGCAGATGCTGGATGGAGGGGCAGAAAGAGAGAAGCCAGACACTGTATTGAAGGGGCAGATGGTGGATGGAAGGGAGAGAGTGAAGAGAAGATGAGGAAAGCAGAAACCAGTGACAGCAAAGGTAAATAAAAGATTTTTTTCTGCTTTAGATTAAAGTACTATTGTAGCTGTGTTAATACATGTTTATAAATAGAAAATGGAAATAATTTTAATACATTTTGACTAACGTTCAGAGACCAAACCCCCCTTCCTCAGGTCAGGACAGGATACTGTAATAGCACTATACGGTATTGACCTGAGGAAGGAGGTTTTGGCCTCTGAATGCTAAATGTATTAGTCCAATAAAATGGTATTGTCTTGTTTTCCTTATTTGTTAATTTGTAAAGTGGGGATTGGTATTTTTCAAATTTACATCTGCTATCTTTATATTTTGCACAGTACTAGGGGACATTTTCTGTTTCTGTGGTGTTGCTAATGCTCACCAGCAGGTCTTAGCATTCACAATGATTAAAACCAGTTTGTGGATTAGGGTGTATCTGTGTCTGTTGGCTCAGCAGCCACAGATGAAGAGTGTGGCGGTGTACCGCAACAGGGATCCCTTCTACCGGGGTTGTCTTCCTGCAGGAGGTGACGGGCACGCTCCCTTCAGCGCTGTTTGCAACCTATACACGCCACGGGCCGGTCACCGGATCACCTCGCTGACGAGGGTGGCGAGGGCTTCAAGAAACTCGAGTAAGCCTTGCACCCCCACGCTCCCCGCACTGCACACGGCATGGTGGAGCCACACGCGGTGCCGCATAGGAAAAGCAGTCGGCTGTGTGTGTCGCAGGCGCGGCTCCTCCACAGTCCACCCTGTGTCTGCCTGCTGGTATTTCTTTGGTGCACTAATGTGTGAAGGGACCTTTTTATACCTGTTCTGTGGTGAAGTGGTGAGTACGAGGAACGTTTACATTACTCTTCCTTATGCTGTGCCTCTTTGGTAGAGTACACATAAAACTGCTTATTTTGTTGTTGTTGATTGCACTTTTCTGTTATTTCATTAGTTTTCTTTAATGTTTATTTTGGTTGATTTCATAAAAATTAAATAAACAAAAGAAAACCATAGAAAGTCACTACACTGCCACAGCCTTCCCACCAATGAAAACCCTTGGAGTCCCCCGTCCCACTCAAATAAAAGCCAACACTGCCACTGAACCTTCCTTACTCTCTCCTCCACTGCCGCTCATCCCCTCAATTCTCCTATGTCCCCCTTCTTCCCTCCATTTATGCCATCCATAGGGTTGTCATAATCAAAATAGGGCAGGAGTAGTGATCCCATTTTCAAAATGGTGCTAGTTGGCCATTTTGTTATGTGTGTCTGTATTGCATGGAGAGGGTCCCAGAGGCCATGGCCCTACCAAGAGCATCTGCAATCAGGGAAATGCAAAGGGGGAGGGGGCAGAACACAGCTTAGTTTGGCCCAGCAGGTAAAATACATATATTTTTTAAATTTTAGTGTGTCATGTAATGTGCTCATACTCAAGAGTGTAATCAGAATGCTGGCTAGCGTTGGGCTTCTGGGTGGGTAAGCACTTCACTGCCTAGGGCAAAAAAAAGGTATATTTAATGATTAAAATATACTTTTTTTTGCCATAGGCAGTGAACATCCCACCCCCACCTAGAAGCCCACTACCAGTTGTAATCAAAATGATGGCTCTGATGGATTAATATTTAAAAATATTGTTTTTCCCCCTCCATTAAGTATGTTTGTGGTTTATGTTGATGCAGGGCAGCTGTTGGGCAGACTACTTAGAAATCCATCATCAAATGCATTCTAAGGCATTATTTTGTAGGATCCCAAGAAACACTACTCATACATAGTGCCCACCCATATTAGCTCTGGGCCCACCCAAAATGTCAGGTCTGGCTACTCCACTGACGCAGAGTCATCAGGGGAGAGCCAGGTTTCAGTTAGGGCGAGCACTTGAAGGGAACGAGAGATGAAGAGATTGTGGGTGAAGGGAAGTTTGTTGCAGACCAAGCGGGCATTCCACAGGGCACATGAGAAGGGGAGGGAAGAGGGGGGGAGGAGGGGAGGAGAATGGAGGAGTGGCCTAGTGGTTAGGGTGGTGGACTTTTGTCCTGGGGAACTGAGGAACTGAGTTCGATTCCCGGCACAGGCAGCTCCTTGTGACTCTGGGCAAGTCACTTAACCCTCCATTGCCTGCCGCATAGAGCCTGCCATGAGTGGGAAAGCGCGGGGTACAAATGTAACAAAAATAAAAAAAATAAAAATAGAGATGAGATTGGAGACATCCCGGAATCGTTTGCATGGATAGGACGAGGACAGGTGTGGGGGACCTGGATTGGGATTGATGTCTCCTGCGGATAGCAGGAGGAGGAGCAAAAGAGTGCGGAGGAGGGTGGGAGAGGTAGGGCGACAAAGGCGATGAAGACGGGATGCACTTAGGAGGAATGGGGATGGGTTAATGGCAGGAAGGAAGTGTTGAAGGTTGAGAGCTAGGAAAGAGGAGGGGGACAGGAGAAAAGGTGAGGTGGTGAGGGATGGGGGGTGAGTAGGGTATTGCAGTAGTGAGCAGGACAGGAGAGGACATGGTTGGGCAGTGAGTTCCAGCGGTAGACAGCGGTAGGGAGAGGGGAAAAAGATGAGGAAGGGACAGGGCAAGGAAGAGAATGTGTAAAGAAGCCATAAGTAGTGACTGAGGTGTTACGTTGTAAATGGTGACTAAGGTGTTAATCAAATAGATAGAGCGGGAAGCTGGACTGGAGGCTTAAAACTGGAATGGCAGGCAGCAGGCAGGTAGGCTGGGGAGGAAGGTAGGTAGATGTGGTGCTTGAAGGCAGGCAGATAGTTGATGGGCAGGTAAGCAGGCACGACGGTGGGCAGAGGTGCAAGTTGATGGGCTGGTGAGCAGGTAAGTCAATGGGCTGACAAGCAGGTAGGTTGGTTGATGGGCTGACAAGCAGGCAAGCAGGCAAGACGATGGGCTGAGAAGCAGGCAAGTTGATGGGCTGGCGAGCAGGTAAGTCAGTGGGATGACAAGCTAGCAGGGAGGTTGGTTGATGGGTTAACAGGCAGGCAGGCAGGTTGGTTGATGGGCTAGTAGGCAGGCAGGCAGGAAGGCAAAAACAGGCAGGGCTGATGCGATGTGACTGGAACAGGTTGGAACAGATGGACTGGAGCGGCTGGAACGGGTGGACTGGAGCAAGCAGGAACGCACTGACGGGAACACGCTGGGACAAGCAATGTCGATGGGCTGCAACAAGCTGGAACGGACGGACTGGAACAAGTTGGAGCAGAAGGAAGCGGAGTAGCAGGGCTGGAACAGGCTGGAGCAGGACTGGAACAAGCCGGAGCAAGCTGGAACGGACGGACTGGAACAGGCGGACTGGAACACGCTGGAACAAGCAATGTCGATGGGCTGGAACAAGCTGGAATGGACGGACTGGAACAAGTTGGAGCAGAAGGAAGCGGAGTAGCAGGACTGGAACAGGCTGGAGCAGGACTGGAACAAGCTGGAGCAAGCTGGAACGGATGGACTGGAACAAGGTGGACTGGAACACACTGGAACAAGCAATGCAGATGGACTGGAACAAGCTGGAACAGACGGACTGGAACAAGTTGGAGCAGAAGGAAGCGGAGTAGCAGGACTGGAACAAGCTGGAGTAGACAAGCTGGGACAGATGGACTGGAGCAAGCTGGAGCAGACGGGTTGCAATGAGCAGGGACAGATGGACTGGGACGAGCTGGAGCTGGAGCAGACGACAGCGGAGCAGCAGAACCAGGAGCAGAAGCCAGGGTTTCCTCTAAGTCAGAGGGCGATGGGTTGGGGCTAGCTCAGAAATCTGGTTCTTCTGCTGAACTCACCGTTTACCTCAGGGAGATAGTCAACCTGCAGCATGATTATGCAGCAAGTCGGTGGTGTCGTTTATGTAGCAATTTATCAAGCAGCAACAGTTCAGAGGCAGCAGCATCTCGTATAGTTCCCGCTCTGCAGCTCTTTGTTTCCATCACGCGTTATATGTGGGCTTCTCCGAGGCTCGGGCAGGAGCTTCTCCGATTCGCGTCTTACCGATGCTTATAGTACTGGTGTCGTTGGTTGGATGCTGAGTCTGCGATTATCGGATCCTTTGTTGGGGCAACGGTGTTCTGATTTGGCGTTGCAGCCCATCTCCACCGAGGTCCAGGCGGGCGCTGCTTGATTCTGGCCAGGTCGGTGTGCTAGCGATTCGGCCCTTTCCGACTGACTGACCTCTTCCGGGTGGTGTGGCGGTTTCGGGCGATGTGTTAGCAGACGTGCTTGTTTCTGTTCAGGTGGTGCGGCCCTGTCAGTCTCGGGTTAGATCTTCAGGACCCAGGGACCCAGGTATGTGCTCTGGTCGAAGCCGGGTTCCTCGGGGGCTTTGCTCCTCTGAATTCGGGCACGTCTGTGGTTTCGGACTCGGTCCTTTCTGGTTCGTTGTCCCTTCAACGTTTCTTTCAACGGTCAGGTCAGATGGCTATCGATTGTACTTTCTGAGGAGGAGTTATCCGATAACGTTTGAGGAGCTCCTCACTTCACGTCCTACCAGTCGGCCATCTTGGCCACATTACCACTCAATACCAACGACTACGATCTGATCTGATCTGATCTGAGGAAGAAGGGCAACCTTCGAAAGCTAATCAAGAAATGTATTAAGTTATGTCCAATAAAAAAGGTATCATCTTATTTTCTTTTCCATGTTTTATTTTGTTTGATTTCTATTGAACGACTACGAAACATTTATGGATTACCTGGACCCTACTCCCGGTGAATACCCAGCAGACCGAACCTGGAATGACTTCGATCTGCTAACCGAAGATACCATCACTGAAGCACTCAACAAATTCTCCAAAACCCACTCAAAACTGGATATTTGCCCCAGTAGCCTAATAAAGCTCGCCCCCAAACGCTTCATAAAAGACCTTACGTCACACCTGAATTACATGTTACATCACGGACTTTTCCCCAAGGACAAAGGAAACATATTACTTACACCCATACCCAAAGACTTAAAGAAAAAACTGAATGACACAACAAACTATCGACCAGTAGAATCCATCCCCCTGATAGTAAAACTAATGGAAAGTATGGTAACTAAACAACTCACCAATTACCTAAACAAACTCACAATACTAAATGAATCACAGTCAGGATTTCGATCTAACCACAGTACTGAAACAGTGCTAACCACTCTCATAACCAAATTCAAACAAATAATTGCAATTGGAAACAATGTGCTACTCCTACAATTTGATATGTCCAGCGCGTTCGACATGGTCAGCCATCAAATACTCCCGAACATCCTAGACTACTTTGGGATTGGAGGAAACGTACTAAGATGGTTTAAAGGCTTCTTAACAGCAAGAACTTACCAAGTGATCTCAAACTCAAAAATGTCAACACCATGGAAACCTGAATGTGGAGTACCACAAGGATCACCGCTCTCACCAACCCTTTCTAACTTAATGATTACCATTAGCCAAATTGCTATCCAACCAAGGACTCAACCCATACATCTGTGCGGACGATGTCACGATATACATCCCCTTCAAACAAGACATAACTGAAATCACAAATGAAATCACACACAGCCTCCAAATAATGAACTCATGGGTGGACGCATTCCAACTAAAGCTAAACGCAGAAAAACACAATATCTCATCTTGTCCTCACAACACAACACAAACAAAACCAATACCATAAACACCCCAGACTACACACTCCCGGTCTCAGACAGCCTGAAAATACTGGGAGTCACAATTGACCGAAATCTCACACTCGAAGACCATGCGAAAAATACAGCAAAGAAAATGTTCTACTCAATGTGGAAACTTAAAAGAATCAAGCCTTTCTTCCCAAGGGAAGTATTCCGCAGCCTAGTACAATCAATGGTGTGGACTTTAAAATTAATTCTTTCTCTGATGGGGAGCCAGTGAAGCTTCTCTTGAAGAGGTGTTGCGCTATCGAATCTTGACCTGCCAAAAATAAGTCTAGCTGCCGTGTTTTGGGAAGTCTGGAGCTTTTTCAATATCAGGGACTTACAACCTAAAAAAATACTGTTGCAGTAATCTGCATGTGTGAGTACAGTGGATTGTACTAGGTTCCGGAAGGTGTCCAAGGGAAGATATGATTTCACTCGTTTCAAAATCCACATTATAGTAACATAGTAGATGACGACAGAAAAAGACCTGCACGGCCCATCCAGTCTGCCCAACAAGATAACTCATATTTGCTGCTTTTTGTGTATACCCTACTTTGATTTGTACCTGTGCTCTTCAGGGCACAGACCGTATAAATCTGCCCAGCACTATCCCCGCCTCCCAACCACCAGCCCCTCCTCCCAACCTCCGGCTCTGGCACAGACCGTATAAGTCTGCCCAGCACTATCCTCACCTCCCAACCACCAGCCCTGCCTCCCAACCACAAGCTCTGGCACAGACCGTATAAGTCTGCCCAGCACTATCCTCACCTCCCAACCACCAGCCCTGCCTCCCAACCACAAGCTCTGGCACAGACCGTATAAGTCTGCCCAGCACTATCCCCGCCTCCCAACCACAGCCCCACCTCCCGATCTTGATTAAGCTCCTGAGGATCCATTCCTTCGGCACAGGATTCCTTTATGCTTATACCACGCATGTTTGAATTCCGTTACCGTTTTCAATTCCACCACCTCCTGCGGGAGGGCATTCCAAGCATCCACTACTCTCTCCGTGAAAAAATACTTCCTGACATTTTTCTTGAGTCTGCCCCCCTTCATCTCATTTCATGTCCTCTCGTTCTACCACCTTCCCATCTCCGGAAAGGTTTGTTTGCGGATTAATACCGTTCAAATATTTTGAACGTCTGTATCTATCACATGTTTCTTCTTTCATACAGAGTATATATGTTTAGTTCAGCAAGCCTCTCCTCGTACGTCTTGTAATGCAAATCCCATACCATCTCATAGCTTTCTTTGCAGTGCTTCAATTCTTTTTACATCCTTAACAAGATACGGCCTCCAAAACTGAACACAATACTCCAGGTGGGGCCTCACCAACGACTTATACAGGGGCTTCAACACCCCCTTTCTTCTGCTGGTCACACCTCTCTCTATACAGCCTAACAACCTTCTAGCTACGGCCACCGCCTTGTCACACTGTTTCGTCGCCTTCAAATCCTCAGATACTATCACCTCAAGATCCCTCTCTCCGCCCGTACCTATCAGACACTCCCCGCCGAAAACATACGTCTCCCGTGGATTTCTATTCCCTAAGTGAGAAATGCTAAATAGTAGTAGTAGTAGTAAGTGCATCACTTTGCATTTCTTCGCATTGAATTTTAATTGCCAAACCTTAGACCATTCTTCTAGCTTCCTCAGATCCTTTTTCATGTTTTCCACTCCCTCCGGGTGTCCACTCTGTTACAGATCTTAGTATCATCCGCAAATAGGCAAACTTACCTTCTAACCCTTCAGCAATGTCACTCACAAATATATTGAACAGAATCGGCCCCAGCACCGATCCCTGAGGCACTCCACTACTCACCTTTCCTTCCTCCGAGCGAATTCCATTCACCACCACCCTCTGGCGTCTGTCCATCAACCAGTTCCTAATCCAGTTCACCACTTCAGGTCCTATCTTCAGCCCCTCCAGTTTATTTAAGAGCCTCCTGTGGGGAACCGTGTCAAAAGCTTTGCTGAAATCTAAGTAGATACGTCCATAGTTCGTCCCTGATTCATTCTCCTGTCCACCCAATCAAAGAACTCAATGAGATTTGTTTGGTACGATTTCCCTTTGGTAAAACCATGTTGTCTCGGATCTTGCAACTTATTGGCTTCCAGAAAATTCACTATCCTTTTTTTCAGCATTGCTTCCATTACTTTTCCAATAACCGAAGTGAGGCTTACCCGGCCTGTATGTTTCCAGCTTCTTCCCTATCACCACTTTTGTGGAAGAGGGCCACCTCCGCCGTTCTCCAATCCCTCGGAACCTTTCCCGTCTGCAAGGATATATTAAACAAATCTTAAGAGGACCCGCCAGAACCTCTCTGAGCTCCTCAATATCCTGGGGTGGATCCCGTCCGGTCCCATGGCTTTGTCCACCTTTAGCTTTCAATTGTTGATACACACTTTCTTCCGTGAACGGTGCTCTATCCACTTCATTCTCAATTGTATTATTTCCAGTCCATCGCGGTCCTTCTCCAGGATTTTCCTCTGTGAAACAGAACAAAAGTATCTATTTAGCAAATTTGCTTTTTTCTTCATCATTTTCCACATAGCGGTTCGCAGTATCTTTTAGTCTCCCAATTCCCTTTAGTCATTCTCCTTTCCACTACTATACCTGAAGAAAGTTTGTCACCCTCCTTACATTTGTAGCCATTTGTTCTTCGCTTTTGCCAATCGTATCTCTCTCTTGGCTTCTTTCATTTTCATCCGGTAATCCTCCACGTGTTCCTTTTCTTGAGTTTTTCTGTATTTCTGGAACGCCAACTCTTTAGCCTTTATTTTCTCAATCACTTGCTTTGGAGAACCATATCGGTTTCCTTTTCTCTTGCTTTTATTTACTTTCCTTACATAAGGTTCGTGGCCCTATTATAGCTTCTTTCAGCCTGGACCACTGTCCTTCCACTTCTCGTATGTCCTCCCAGCCCATCATCTCCTTCCTCAGGTATTCCCCCATTTTACTAAAGTCAGCACGCTTGAAATCCAGGACTTTGAGTTTTGAGTGGCCGCTCTCCACTTTAGCTGTTATATCAAACCAAAACCGTTTGATGGTCACTGCTGCCCAGGTGGGCACCCACTCGGATATTTGACATGCTATCCCCATTTGTGAGCACCAGATCCAGTGTCGCTCCCTCCCTCGTGGATTCCGTCACCATTTGTCTGAGCAAAACACTTTGGAAAGCATCCACGATCCCTCTACTTACTTTCCGATTCGCAGACGGAACCTTCCAATCTACATCCGGCAGATTGAAATCTCCCAGCAACAGCACCTCTCTCTTGCTTCCCAACTTTTGAATATCTGCGATCAGGTCTTTATATATTCCTCCAATGTGTCGGAAGGTCGGTAGACAACACCCACGTGGACAGAGGTTCTATCATCTCTTTTAAGGTGATCCATAGCACTTCTTTCCTTTCCCCAGGTCCCTGTCAATTTCAGTCGCAGTGATATCATTCCTCACATACAGAGCTAACTCCGCCACCTTTACGACCCTCTCTATCCTTCCTAAATAGATTATAGCCTGGTATGTTTGATCCCATTCATGGGAACCATTAGCCATGTCCTTGCTTGATTGCAACAACATCCACGTCTGCCTCCAACATCAGGCCTGAAGGTCATGAACTTTATTGCTTAGACTGCGAGCATTGTTAAACAATCTTTTGTTGATGACTTTAGCATGGTTTTCACATGATAAATGACTATTAATCGTTACTCCAAGGCTTTTCTGTTGTCTGATCTTGGAAGTTTAACCTCAGGGGAGGAGTGGAGGAGTTGAGAAGATAGGACTAAACATTGGCTTTCTCTTTGTTAATTTCATCTTGAAAACATCAGCCCAGGAGGTTAAAGTGGACATACCTGTGTTTATTTTATCGGAGATTTCAGATAGGTCAGATTTAAAAGGATGAATATAGTGACGTCATCAGCGTAAATGAAGGGATTGAGGCCATATTTGGCTAGTGATCTGGCCACAGGAATCATCATTAGGTTAAAAAGTATCGGAGAAAGCAGAGATCCATGTGGCACTCCGCATTCCGATAGCCATGGAGATGACATGTTTGTGGGCCCCTTAACTTGGTAGGATATTGTAGTGATGAAACTTTTTATCCAGTTAATGATGTTGCCGCCTATCCCAAGCTTGTCCAAAAGTCAAAGGCGCTGGACAAGTCGAATAGCAGAAGGAGGATATGTTTACCAATTGCTATTTCCTGTCTGAATTTGTCACTTGTTCCAATTTGTAGATAATTAATAAATATGTTAAAAAGCACCGGTCCAAATACTGATCCCTGCGGCATTATTATTATTATTTATTACATTTGTACCCCACATTATCCCACCTATTTGCAGGCTCAATGTGGCTTACATAGTGTAGTTATGACATAGTCATGACAGGATCTTGTATACAATTAGTATAAGCAGAAGATATATGAGGAATTAGAGAAGTAGGTGTTAGATGGTTAGGGTGGTGTAGGAGTTGCATTTTGATACTTGAATGAGTTGGGTGGTGATTTGTGTCGTTAAGGGTTCATTTTGTAGGCTTTGTTGAAGAGATGTGTCTTCAAGGATTTGCGAAAGTTAGTTAGATTGTCTATGGTTTTCAGGGCTGTGGGTAGTGCGTTCCATAGCTGTGTACTTCTGTATGAGAAGGTAGTGGCGTATGCTTGCTTATATTTGAGTCCTTTACAGCTGGGGAAGTTCAAATTGAGGAATTTACAGGCTGATCTTTTGGCGTTTCTGGGCGTTAGGTCCACTAGGTTTAACATGTAAAGTGGGGCATCCCCGTGAATGATTTTGTATACGGTCGTGCAGATCTTAAACTCAATACGTTCCTTGAGAGGGAGCCAGTGAAGTTGTTCTCTTAAGGGTTTCGCACTTCCGTATTTGGGTTTTCCAAATATGAGTCTGGCTGCGGTATTCTGGGCTGTCTGGAGTTTTTTTTATAGTCTGTTCTTTGCAGCCAGCGTACAGAGTGTTACAGTAGTCCAAATGACTTATTACCATTGACTGTACCAAGGTACGGAAAATGTTTCTCGGGAAGAAAGGTTTAACTCTTTTGAGTTTCCACATCGAGCAGAACATCTTTTTCGTCGGGTTCTTCCGTGGGTATTGAGTGTGAGGTTACGATCAATGGTGACTCCAAGAATCTTCAAATTTTCTGAAATGAGAGTGCAGTGCAGTATGGTGTGGTTATGGTGGAGTAATTGTTTGTGTTGTATTGGGAAATGAGTACTAGGCATTGAGTTTTTTCTGCATTGAGTTTTAGCTGGAATGAATCTGCCCAGGAGTGCATGATTCGGAGGCTTTGGTTGATCTCGTTGGTGATTTCACTTAGATCATGTTTGAACGGGATGTAGATCGTGACATTGTCTGCATATATGTATGGGTTAAAGTTTTGGTTAGCTAAGAGATTGGCTAGTGGTATCATCATTAGGTTGAAAAGGGTTGGTGAGAGGGGGGATCCTTGAGGAACTCCACATTCCGGTATCCATGGAGGTGATCTTTCAGCGTTCGTTGTTACTTGGTAAGATCTGGCGGTGAGGAATCCCTTGAACCATTTGAAAAGTGGGCCTCCGACTCCGAAATATTCCAATATTTGAAGTAATATTTCATGATCAACCATGTCGAAGGCGCTAGACAAGTCAAATTGTAGTAGGAGTATGTTCTTGCCAGTTGCAATTGTTTTTTGAATGAGTTCATTGCAGACACTAGTACCGTTTCGGTACTATGATTTGATCGGAATCCTGATTGGGACTCATGTAGAATTGAGTGTTTAGTTAAGTATTCATTAAGCTGTTTCGTCACTATGCCCTCCATCAGTTTGGTTATGAGCGGAATGGATGCAACTGGGCGATAATTAGTTAGATCCATTGTGTTTTTCTTAGCATCTTTTGTCAGCGGAGTGAGTAAGATGTTTCCTATTACCGTGGGGAATAGACCATTTTGGAGTCTTTGGTTTACCTGGTTCGTGAGGTCTATTTTGAATTATTTGGGGGCGGCTCTTATTAGGCTAGTATGGCAAATATCTAATTTGCATTGAGGCATGGCATATTTTTTAAGCCACTGTGAGAGTTCATCTGCTGAGATCTTGTTGAAGTTGGTCCATGACCGATCTGCTGGTTGTTCCCCAGGTTTTGGATCTAGGCATTCAAGAATGGTTGCGTATTCGATGGTTTTGGTGGGTATCATGCGTCGGAGCTTTATCATTTTTTCGTTGAAATATTTCGCTAGGTTGGTTGCAGATGGGGTGTCTGTGTTATTAGAGGTGACCGGTGTAGTGTTTAGGAGTTTGCTAACGAGTGAGAAGAGTTTGTGTGTATCCTTGTAGGTTGGTCCTATTATGGTTTTGTAATACGTTCTTTTAGTTTGTCTGATGTTGTATTTGTATTTTCTTTGTAACTGTTTCCATTCTTTGAGAGTGTGTTCATCCTTTTTTTTTGCTCCATGCTCTTTCTAGTCTTCTGACCTGTGTTTTTAGTTCTTTCAATTCTTCGTTAAACCATGGTGTTGAGTTTTTCCTATTTGAGGTTCTAGTTTGGAGCGGTGCTATATTGTCTAGTATTACTTTGCATCTGTTGTCCCATTCTTGTAAAATTGGGGTGAATCTGTAGGTGTTGTCCATTCATCGGTGCAAAATTGTTGCCGAAATAGTAGTGGGTCTATTTTGCCTCTTGTTGTATAGGTACTTTTTTCTTGTTTTTGTTGTAGTTCTTTTGTTTTCCAGGAAAGGGAAGTGCTTGCTTTGTAGTGATCGGACCATGGAGTGGCTGTCCATTTTGTGTCTGTGTGTTATGATTGTGGTCAGAACCCCTCTCAAACTTACCTTTTTCCTGGGGGTGAGCTTCTTAGCTGGCTTCTGTTTCTTTTGTCTGTCCTTTCTGAGCTAGCTAGCTCTGTCTCTCTATGCTGGCAGCTTCCAGCAGCATGACTCTAATTGCTTCAGTATACTGCAGCTGTGTGGGTGGACTGAGTTAGCTCTACCTCTCTTTGGGTGTACTGGCTTCAAGTGCTTCACGGTGCTGCATTGGTGTGGGTTGGGTCTCTCTGGGTTTCTGTGTGCTGTATGCCTGGGTCTAGGGAGTGTGACATCTGCACTTCTGTTAGTGTAGGGTGTAGGGGCACCCCTGTTAGTTTACTGTTAGGAACACTTCTGTTGGTTTAGGGCTTGGAGCACTTAGGTCAGTTTAGGATTTAGGAGTACTTCTGTTTCCAGTCCAGGCCGACTAGGAGGATGCACTGTAAGGAGCTCCGCTGTGGACTGATCCGAGGATCGGTTCCCCAGCGCTCCCGCTGCGGTGCGATCCCTCCAGGAGAGCCAGAGACTCGGGTCGTGAGCCACATTGAGCCACGTTGTGGACGGGTCTGGGAGTAGACTCCATCGCTCCCAGAGCGGTGCGAGGGCCCAGGCTGCGGGACGGTCTCATGCGGTCAGCCGCCCAGGCGCCGAGTCTGCGGAGTCCGAGAGCTCGTCCCGTAGACGTCGCGCTCCCCGGCAGGAACTGTCCGGGACCGAGTCGGGTGGAAGCTCCGGGTGGCCCAGGTGGCATGGGAGGGAGCTCACCCGCGGCCTGTGGCACGAGCCCGACTTTGTGGCGCAGGCCCGGACCGAGCGACACAGGGCACGGGCGGTGGACAGCCTCACCTATTGGACAGGGGAGCGTATGCCTGCGCGGACCCGGCCCAGCGGTCCGGGAGACCCACCTCACCACCACGACACTCCCAGGCCCAGCAGCCCGATGCCCACGCTGCCCATCCTGCTGCGTGGTGCGGCCTTGCAGTGACCAAGTCCTCGGGACTAGGGCAATCAAGGTGGACACAGCGGATCTGTAGCGGGGCAGACTCCTACGAACGCCTTGGCTGCTCTGTTGCTCTGGGGGCAGCCCAGCTGCTCCAGCTTACCCCAGTCCACCCAATCCAACCTCTCCCTGCTTGCTTGCTCCAGTCCAACGGCTCCAGCTTGTTCCAGTCCGCAGATCCAGCTTCCCCCCTGCTTGTTCCGGTCCATCTGCTCCAGCCTGCTTATTCCAGTCCAACGGCTCCAGCTTGTTCCAGTCCACCGATCCAGCTTCCCCCCTGCTTGTTCCGGTCCATCTGCTCCAGCGTGTTCCAGTCCGCCTGATCTGAGCTTGTTCCAGTCTGCCTGATCCCAGCTTGTTCCAGTCCGCCAATCCAGCTCCCCCCCTGCTTGTTCCAGTCCATCTGCTTCAGCGTGTTCCAGTCCATCTGCGTCAGCGTGTTCCAGTCCGCCTGATCCCAGCTTGTTCCAGTTCGCAGATCCAGCTTCCCCCCGCTTGTTCCAGTCCATCTGCTCCAGCCTGCTTGTTCCAGTCCAACTGCTCCAGCGTGTTCCAGTCCGCCTGATCCGAGCTCGTTCCAGTCCGCCTGATCCCAGCTTGCTCCAGTCCGCCAATCCAGCCCCCCTGCTTGTTCCAGTCCATCTGCTCCAGCCTGCTCCAGCGTACTCCAGTCCACCTGATCCGAGCTCGGTCCAGTCTGCCTGATCCCAGTTTGTTCCAGTCCGCCTGATCCCAGCTTGTTCCAGTCCGCCGATCCAGCTTTCCCCTGCTTGTTCCAGTCCATCTGCTCCAGTGTTCCAGTCCGCCTGATCCAGCTTCCCCCTCCTTGTTCCAGTCCATCTGCTCCAGCCTGCTTGTTCCAGTATATCTTGTTTTTAATTACCTCTTTTTATAGACCTCTTTCTGACTCCGTCACACGGGGGACTAAAGGTACTTATTTCATATATCAGGTTCTGTATAGTTTCTCTGACCTCCATTGTCACCCAATCATAAGGGGGTGGCATTAGGAGCTGTAATTGAAAACTAATTCCCATAATTACTGCTTTCTGTTTTTTTTTCTGGATCTAGATATACTCTGGGCCATTTATGTTCCCACATAAATCTTATTAAACATCTGTCTAAGTTTCTGCAAAGACTGAGTGTCACTTGTATATGATCTACCTTGTAGGCTAAATGTAAGGTAAAGAGAAGATAGAATCAATAAAAATAAAGACAGAGATAGGTTTAGATAGATAGATACATTTTATTTCTTACCCAAACACAAGTCTTCAAGTTGATACAAATACAGACATCAGATTCTGGTTTCAGCCGCACAGGGCTTCGCCGTCTGACAGAAGCTTCGGAGAAGACTCTCAAACTAAGCCAAAATCTCCCCTCTTTTATACACAAACCTCTCCATAGAAGTGAATGGTGAGAAACCTTGCTCCTAATCTTTCTCACTTTCTGAGATCATACTTTCCCATGCGGCTGTCGGATGTGCCACCTCCTTCCGTTCTCAGCTACTGCTAATTATCAACATGTTTTGGGAAGCGTTGAGATAACAGTTTCACATCTTCCGGCTGCAATACTTTTCATACTTTTCATACCTTTCATACCATCTCATGAACTCTGTATTACCTCTGTATCATTGTATACCAAAACTAATAAGCTCCATTTTATTCATCTGATCTTTCATTACAGGTGCTATATTTGATTTAAAAGTTGTACCAATTTGTGGCAGGACTCATTGTTCAGACCTGCTTTTTTCAGATTCTCAAATATTAATTCACTTGCTTGCTGTTTGGCCTAGTCAGTATTTTTTTCAGTTGTTCTAGGCTGCATAGCTTTGGCCATCACTATTCCAGTGGTAGCCTTAAAGCTAGGCCATATATTAACATTCCCCTCTTCACCCTATCCCATAGGGTGACACCAGGGTTAACGTACCTTGGTACCATCCGTTCCAGAAGGTATTCTATGAGGCCATCAAATTATCTGAGTCTTAAGATCAACTGGTACAATTTGTTTAGTTTTCGGTTGAGACTTACTCAAACCTGTAGCGAGAAATGTTTTTATGAATGGGACTAATCCATGAGCTCATTTACAAAATCCCATGAAATATAGGTATGCGGGTAATAGCAATTTCAGGTGGATCATACTAATAAACACTTTCAGGTCTTTCTATGGCTTCTATTGTATCTGTAGCATAGTGCATGGGGAGATAATCCAATGTATCTGTCTCAGTGGTCCTTGGAAGGAATAATGGTTTTGATTAAGCATTGTTATGGGCTCAACAAATAGTACTCTGATTGCAGGCTGTTTAAGGTTGTAGGTATTCAGAATCCTTAAACAGGTCGGGATTCCTGGACCTTACTAGTACTCATCATTGGTATCCAATCATGAGCACTAATAAGTGGATAGCAAGTATGAGGTTGCCTCATACAGCAAAAATGGTCAATCCTAGGAAAATTTATATTAACCAAGGTCATGCATGGATCTTGACATATGCATAATGACCTGGAAGTATGGGAAGCATTGTATATATCCGTTACCCCTCTTGGAGCTTAGTCAAACCTACAGAAAGACATGCAGCTTAAGTAAGCCTACACCAAAGTCAAACAATTGCATAACAGGTTGATACTAACAGAGTTTACACCTACATTATGATATCAGAGCCAGTATTAGGGTTTGATGTTACCCTTGTATCTGAGCAATATCGACTTCAATTTAAATTACATAAACAGAAATAACGGGGAAACTCGTGGAAAAACAATTAGAACAATTAAAGGAAATAATAGGAAAATAAAAATAAAACCTTTTCAATATCTAGACAGGATTATTGCTAAACTGAAAATAAAACATAATATGAATCTATAATGTCCATAAACAGCAACAGTAGTTCTCAAATTAAGTATCAGTTCAAAAAGTTTCTTTCATCGAACATGGTCGAGGCGGTGGAAGCGTTGAAGAATCTGGACGGAGTTCTGGAAGATCCAACAGGGCTGGGTTTTCAGGCTGGCTTGCTGAAGGAAGTTGCCGGTCTTGAGATGGTTAGGCTCGTAACATCTGGTTCTGCGGCTGAGTAAACACGTATATCTTTCACATGGACCCAAGACTTGTGGTCCAGTAGTTTGCAAGGTGTAAAGGTCATTGCCACAACCTTGGGGGATCTAACATCATTTGGGCCAGGATAGATTTTGAAGACGTACTTGTGGTGTACAAAGTGGGATCTTTTCATGTCTTTATTCTAGGCATACACCATCATAATCAGTCCATCAAGAGTCAGAGGTTGGTAAAGGAATAAGCAAAGTAACTGTATGCCTGAATGATACATTGCTATATTTTAGTGGGCATAATCAGTGTGAATTGAATAGACATGAAAGACAATGTCAACATGGAGAAAACAGTGCTAATTAAGTGCAAAAGCAAAAGGGAAACTAGAAGGGTTCAATAATGAAAAGCCAATTTACATAAATAGCAATAGTATATATGAAATTATATCTCCTGATTGGTAGGGATTAGAGCTTCAACTGCAACCCTCTTAATACTAGGAATTGGGATTTGCATAATATATCCCCACTTCTGGCTTGCATAACGTGCAAGACAGATTGGTAATCTTTACGAAGACATGATCAAATAACAATGGTTAAGTATGTGGAACAAAAGAGATGATGGTAAATGTTCATTTATTGATGTATGGAGGGCAATGCGTCGCAATTTATCGCCAATAGATATGGAATCTTCACCTACGATGACTACCATTCACCAAGGGTTGAGCCCTCAGCTGCAGGAGGCCAGCAGGACTTACGAGCTAGATGATTCAGAAAGAAGGGTAGCTTAGGAAACAGTCATGGTCAAAGCAGAAGACTAATGTGCAGAGATTTAAAACTCATAACTAGTCCAGGTGATGGAAGTATCTTCTGAAATCACGGTCGCTGTCTGTTGTAATAGAGAGCTCATACGTAAAGTGCCATGTAAGTTCTGGAAAAGATGAGCCTGCAAAAATATTTAATACAGCAGAATATTTAAGAGCATAACCAAGCAGGTCTAAATTAATGACATCATTTGGACAAAAGAAAATTCTCATTGGAGAAGTTGGTGCTCCTTTTTCTGGCCAGAGGTCAGTTGCAGTAGAAGTACTAAACTGGAATAGAGGCGGTAGATCAGGAATTGGATTTGCAGTCTTCACTCATCCTACAGGACTTAATAAATAGAGATGAGATACGAGTAATGCCTAGTAGTTAAATCTTAGTACAGGATCATTAGAAAGAAAAGTCAAAGAATGCATTGCTAGTTCCTTGGGGCACCAATAGGTGGAGCGTAGTTTCAATATATAAAATCATAAGTTACAAATAGAAAACAATTTTTTTTTTCCCATGTAGATTAGATGTTGCTCGCATAGGAAGTAAGCAGAGTCTGAGGAAACATTGTGGTCAGAGTCTGCTCCAGGAAAATGCAGCCTTTAACATGATATTTTAAAAGATAGAGAAAAGCCAATATCAGAAAAGAAAGATGTAAAAACCATATATTTCTATGAGGCCTCCTCACGTGACCTTTACAAGGTTAAATAGGTCAAATGAGAAGGACAATAACCTATAGTCCTCTGTAATAGTTCACAGCCAATTTGGAAAATAAAAATTATATTAAATTTTAAACTGATCCTTTCTATGCTTTCACAATTTGGGCCCTAAATTATGACAGCATATCAAGATTCACAATCAGAGGGATAGCTAAAAATAAGCTTATATATTCCCAAGAATCAATTTACAATTTAGAGTATATTTTAAATACAGAGGAGGAGCCAATTTATAAGCAGGAGACACGTAGGAGCATTTCTTAAAACATTTTAGTAAAATTCAAAATTCAAGGATATAATAATAATTTTTATTAATGCAATAAATGCATAAATTGACCAGCATGATATGTTCATATAGACCAGTATGATAAATGGAACGGCTTGTAAGCCTACATTGTAAATTGAATTCTAAACAAAGAGTAGCAAGGATAACACAGAATCACAGAAAAACCCATCCAGTCATTAAAAATCTGAGACATGTAATGAATTAAAGATGACCTGTAGAGAAAATAAGAACTACAAGGGTTAATTTCTGTCATTCGGTCTTAAGGAAATCACGAAATAACGGTGTTTCCTGTGTCTAATTTGGGTTTACTGCTCAATGCAAGCAGTGGATATTATGGTGACTGAAAATAGGACTATACATCAGACGAAACAATCAGGTATTTAACATCACGTCACAAATCAAACAAACATTGTTTAAATGAAATAATATACAATCCTGGGAAAAAAACACTCCGTTGAGATTTAGTACCACTGCAGTTGATAGGCAATCTCTCAAAGTAACCTTAAAGCATTAATTTAAAACTAAAGAAATGATCCCTTAATAAATAGCTGGTGTAATTTATGTCATTTATCACAGGACACACAGCAACATATAAACATAAAATTGAAACAGTAACCTAATCCTGATAAGTAGAAAACTTAAAGTTCAGAAGAGGAAGCAAGATATGTTTAGATGTAGTTCGAAACCAATCATTGGAATTGTGCACGGTTAAGGAATTGTTTAGGGTATAAAAAAACAAAAAATATATGAAAATAAATATTCCAGTAGCCAATCACAAGTCACAGCACACAAACAGAAAAGGAAAACCACACTCATACACATACAAAGTTATTGTCCCACATACAGAGGCGTCCTGTGTACTGAGGACAAAATCTTAATCCTAAATTTGGTAAA